>NC_134366.1:15115195-15417517 GCF_035582795.1 Mycteria americana
TACTAGGACACGTTTAAAAAAAATTCAGAAGAAATCCAAGGAAAATTAATTGTATTTTAATTAACTTAGTTCTGCCTTTTCTAGACAGTTATAGTGTAGATAAAAGTTATGGATTTATTTTTTAATTATAAGATTGAAGACAGAATTTTTGCCAATTCTGCAGAAATATTGAAAAGTTTAAGCAAACAGACTTTCAGTGAAATATTCACTCTTTATTACACCCCCATATCGCAACGAGTTACAAGCAGACAAATACAGCCTCTGCCAAAAAAAAATTAAAAGTCGCGAAGTCACATTTCGAATCTAACAACGGTGTCCTTCGGAGGGAACGGTTCCTGTAATAGCCCCTGACATCAGCCAGTTGGCACAGGCTGTAACACTATGCAGTGGCTTATTTTACACAATTTTCAATGAAAAGACAGCACTCTCTCAGACTCCCTGACTCTGAGTGATTACTTGTGGGCTCAGGTTAAGGCTGTCTGGTCCTCTAATAAGTATCAAGAGCTTACAAAGGGCTAGAAAATTATTTCTTACAGCTTGTGTTACCATTAACTCCATCTCAGGATACGAGTAAGACAGTAATATTGAGGCAAAATAAAGCTAGGTAAGATGGATCATGTAGGAGAAAAAGCCCTGGAGAAACTAAGACAAAACAACATTTAGGCTAAAGTTTAAGTTTTGTTGCCATTTAAATCAAACCCTCTGAGCAAAAAAGTCACTAGGACATTGATATAAAGCAGAAGCAAGTTCAGAACAAGCCCACAGTATGTTCCGATATTAGTCCTTTCCATGGTTATAGATTAGACTATGAAAACTTTAAAGTCCCCTTTTGTAAAAAAAAAATGGAGTGCCTATTGGAGGGCCTATAAAGCCCCTGATTTCCACATCTACAGTTAGAGCTGGTTGCAGTGGTGTGGGTGAGAGAGAAATGTTTGGTTTGGGGCTTGGGGTTTTTTTCCCAAATGCTTTCTTTTTTAACTGATTAAGATAACTTTTTAAAAGAAACCCTTTTAAAGAGCACATATTGGTTACAATTAACTATTTATCAGTGAGGATTGTTGGGTCCAGAATGAAACTCCATCGAAGAGTGAGAGACCACAGAACTTGCTAGCACAAGAGGTGCGGGCTTTTTCCACATGCTCGCTCGGGTTGTACTTTTATTCCCCTGCTTTTCTAGTACATTTACCAAAACGTTTTTTGCAGCAGCCATTTTATTCTTATAAATCCTGAGGAAAATAACAGATGCTCACTCAAGCGTTCTCCAAGGCTTTACTTTCCTCTCTTCACAGTCTTCCTTAATTCAAAATACATATTTATAATGAGAAAAATTAAAGAAGGTGTATCACAGCTCAGGCAACAGATCTGAACTCCATGGCAAATGCTTTTTATCATAGGACTAAAGGCACTTGTCACAGGTTAAGGAAGTGATTGATGTCTCTGTGGGATCCATATAATAGAGACCCCTCCAGGAACAACTGGAAGGCAGGTGACCACCACTCCAACTGTTTATGACAGATCATAACTATTCCAGGAAAGAAGATAAAACAAGAAATCTCTTCCTTCCCAAACTTCTCCCAGATACAAAGATTGGCTATTGTCTTCAGACAGGAGCAAAGATTTGGCTTAAAATGGGCAAAATGCTGCCCATTTACCCTCATGAGGAATAGTGAATGTTCAGAACCACCTACAGGTCTGTAGTCATTATCTACATAGTATGAAATGATGCAACACTGATTTTTTGCAAGTTCTTTTCTCAGGGAACCAAGAAATCTGACTCAGTAAATTGCTATTCAATTAAATCAGTCAAAATCACAACCATCAAGTGTTAAATGAGAGAGCTGGCTAGGATCTTCTCTGTATTTTATTGGCCCTTCCTTCCTTGCAGTTTCCACTGCCACCCTTTTTGTTCTTGTATAAAAATCCATGAGGATGAAGCCCCACCTAAATTCATATTTTTGCATGCTTATCTTTTCTAAGGAATTGGTTTATAAGCAAACTTTCCACAGCAACAAGGTTTTAATACTGCCAGTCTTTCTGAGGACGGACACTGTGACAGGAGGGTAGATAATGAGTTGGCTGCAAGCCCACCCTGGCCGGGTGGTGAGAGGCAGAAATGCTAAGCAAATATACGCCCTGCAGTGTGATGAACAAGAATACATGATATAAAGATAAGCTCAGCCAGTCAAGTATGCAGACACTTGGGGTTGCAGGATTTGTTCAGCTGGGATCAGAATCCTGTCCTTGTTCAAAAGTACTCAAATGTCAATCCACTGAAAACAGACTAATATAGAGCACCAGAGCGTGATCTGTCTGTGTAAGAATACAAAAGTGTAGAATTTCTCATAGGTATAGAGGCAAGTCATTTATTAAAACAGAACTATCATGATTACCTGCCAAGACATCCAAATCTTGCCTTTCTTAAGGGGTCTAGCACTTTTTTGCACGTACAGAAAGAGCCATTTTAAATAATGCTTCTAGTAACTGTTGGAGATCCACAGTACCAAGTATTGATCCACCCATCCTCTGGCATTGCAAAGTATCAGTTGCCTGAGGCTGCATCCTCCACTTTTTATCCCAAACTTGCAATACTGCTGTGGCTCCTTATAATTCTCACCTATCAATAGCATGGAAGTGCAGACATAAAGTGTCAACAGCGAGACCATAAAGGACACTAGTATCAAGGAACATACTTATACAGTGATTCTAATGCGCAAGTCTTAGGTAAATGACAAAGTTGTATTACCTGCTCTGTGGGGACTGGTCCCATACATTTTCTTAGAAGAAATAATGAAGTCTACAATAGGTCCCAGCATGTTATGCTCAACTAAATCATCTGACATATGCTGGAGGTTTTGACTGTAGACTGTTTAGGCTGCCGCATCCTCACCTGATGTATTAGAGTTTGTTAAGCCATGTTAACTTCAACATGAGCCTTAAAACCTTGGGTCAGGATCATGTTGTGAAGAGAGCTGTTCTCTTACAGTGTTTAACATTGTACTCATAAAGGCCTTGTACTGACACATTTAACAATGGTAATCAGATTTTTGTTCTGTGATTACTCCCCAAAATTCATTAAGGCAAAGCATGGAGCGAGATACTACAGATAGCAAAGGGTAGCAGAATCTATCTCACTTTGATAGATAAACTGACTAAACACAGCATCATTGTAATCTGCTCCAAAGCCATCTTAAAAAGAGAGCTGGATTTGCTGCAGTATGGCAGATGAGAGTTTTTACGCTCATGAACATGAGCCACTGCTCTTTCTGCGATACTCTGTCTCACCAGGAGCTGCCAAGAGCACTGCCAATCCTCGCCGTTAGCTGATATTCATCGAGCAGCAGCATGACCTTTTGTGCCTTTTCCCTCCCCCGGGGAGCATCCTGTGCCCCCACGCCAAGAAACACAGGAGCCCAAAGGACACAAATAACAAAACATCCTTATTGACCTTGGAAGAGCAGACATCATCCTCACACGGTGATCACCTCGCTTTGATCAGAGCTTCATGCACCACTGACAGAAGCCTAAAGCCAGTGTTCCTGACCCCCATATCTCTTCACAATTACTCAGCAACACACAGTTTTATCCTGCAACGGTCAAGAGAACAACACGTGTTTGCCCACTTTCCCCGGCTTGGGTTTTTGCCTTTATTGATTATGATCAGCTGTAAAGCCTGTGAATTCTGGGTGCTCCAGGGGTTTTCTTGACAGCTAACTAAGCCTGAGGCAAACACAGACTCATGCAGCTCCAAACAATCCTACCTGGGTTTCTTCCTCCTCCCCCTTCCACCATGCACTGCATTTAATGGTAATTGTTTATGATAAGGAGATTGTAATTAGGAACATGCACTGGCATAAGTGTCCAGCATTTCATATGCCAAGCATGTGCCACCAGCACAGTCAAGATACCTCCAAAGATTCTTTTAAATTTTTATGATTTTTTTACAGCAGATAAAGAATCCCTTCCCCCTATGCACACATACATTTATGCAGCTTAACTCAGCTTTCTTGTGACAGCTGATTCAAGTACAGCCCAAGTTACTAATGCTGTGCAGAGTTGTTGGTTCTTTCCCAGGAAGTAGGAGACAAATGTCACAGAAACCAGTGCAGTGAACTTTTAAATGGCAGTCAAGCAGAGAAATTTAGGGCTGAGCCTATGCACAGACAGCTAGCCAATGTCTCATTCCCAGCCCAGTGTTCATCTGTGGGTGAGAGCCAGTGTGCTGAGCCTGCCTTTGTAATTGCTGTTCATGCTGCGTAGATTATTAAAGGATTTCAGAATATATATAATATAAGAATATAAGAAGAAAGTAGGTAGATTATATAGCTCCCTTACAAGCACACACAGCTCTTGAGCAATCCACGTAGACCCACAGAAGACAACACTCCTGTGAGAAGGGGAGTTTCAGGTTTGTGAAAGACAGCAGTGGGAATGGTAATTTGAGTCTTATGTTAACACTCTTTCTTTAAAAGTTGCTTATTCATTCCAGCTATCAACATGTTGACTCATTTCTGTTTGGCTAGAGGTAATAGCTGTACTCTCCCATGCATTCAAGTTTCAACCAAATTAGAGTGCAAGTTAGGATTCTTCGCCCCTGGCTGACAGTCTTACACAGCTGTCAAGACAGCAGAAGGCTTTCTCCAGGTAAATGAGATCTGCACTGCTATGGCACAGTTCCTGCTAATCCTTTTATCTGATGCTGCCATCAGTGAGACCCACCAAGGAAGACATACATGCCATGCCCACAATTATACATACTCTGCTAATTGAGTTTCCCTGCAAAACAATAAGCTTCTAGGAAAAAATAATCTTTATGCAACTGACAGAACTCATGCCTCAGCCTTTTGGATCTCACTGCAAATATAAAGAACAAAACCACTCCAGTTGCATATTTTACAGGATTTAGAGATGAAAAAAAAACTTTTTCTGAGCTACCGGCACTTGCATAAACATTTTTTACAGTTTAGATTGATCTGAAAGATGGCTACTCCCCTTCACTAAATAGAGATGCAATCACCATTTGGAAGAGGATGGATTTCACAATAAATTATCAGGCAGTTACGACCTTAAAGTTTTATCATTCTACCTAACTAAATGGAGCTCAGTAAACAGATGTGCCTGAGAACCTCAAAGGCAGACTGCGTTAACCAGCCTTTATCCACCAACCTATTCCATGTCATATAGAGCAGTCTAGCCAAGAGGCTAGAAATGCAAAGAAGCCTTTTAGCATTGCCCTTAAGATGAAGTGGCTTGTGATATTTCAAGTCTACAGTGTATAGAGAAAGAGCCCAGAAAGTTTTCTGGACAGTACTGCACAGTCTTCACGGCAATGTCTGAAATAGCAGGTGAACACAGTTCTGTACGTTATCATCTTCCCAACTCCATCCCCAGCAAGGAGACATGACAGAAGAGAAGAATTTGCAGTGAAGCTTCAGATGGTATGCTGTAGTAGCCAAGAAGTTGGTTTTCAGATGGCTTCTCATCATGCATGAGTTTGGAAAAATGCTGAATCAGAAGAAGTATATCAGGAATACGTTTATTAATGTCATGATGATTACTTTTTCTTCTCTAGCAATGTTACTTAATTCATCAACCAGTTAGTATGCTCCAATAAATGTTCACTTTCAGGATAACAGAAGATGCACACACCTGTTGAAGGTTATGAAGAGTGCCATATTTTTAATTCGCTTAGATACAACTCAAAACAGCGTGAGAGGTATATTACACCTACACTGAAATAACAGCTGTTGTCATCAAAACAAAAGTTCTTTCCTATCTGCATATAGGATATTTGCTTGAAGCAAATGAAGTGGATTGATCATCTTGCAGTGCAGGGTCTGAGGACCAGATTTCATCTCTTGAAGTACTCTATTGTGGAGAAGGATGAAGTGCACATAGGCATAGATTCATTCCACTTCATTTCAGACTCTTAAGCTATACATCTAAATTAAAAGCTCAGCTGCCCACAACTTTTACTAAGCAAGGAAAATGCCAGAAAGTAATTTTGACCTTACATGAGCTGACTTCATCTTCTAGAGGCACCTGTGTTCTACACTAACAATAACTCTAATTTAGGCATCTTGTGTTTGGAAAAGCATCAAGCATCTGGAAACAAGGAGGATGAAACTGGTCTACACTGAACTCACGTTAAATTATTACAAAACTGCTCCTTCCAGTATAACTTTTCTGCTGTGCAGATCAGAAAAGAACAATTTGGTCCACATCATACAGCCTTCTGCCTCTGTGTTTCCCTCAACTTCTGAGGCATTAACTGTAATTGTCCCTCACCTCAGAGCAGAGCAGAGCTGTGGTTCCCTGCTTCTTCTGTCTACATGCTAAGATAACAGCACAGACCAATCCAGCTCTTACAACAGGTTGTTTCATCTGGTCAGTCAATACAGGTTTGCCTTCCTCAGGAAAAAAAATCAATCTTAGCTATTATGAGAAGTAATGTCTAAGGCATGATAAAGAGCATTAAATAATAAAAGCAACCCTCATGTTTAGGTTGCTCTTCAATTATGAAAGATTATGACCTTTTCCCGAGATACCTTTGCAATGGAAGCCTTTGCTGCAGACCTTTGAAATTCAGCAGAGAAAGCCCTTGAGCTAAAAAAGTGCTTTCCCCTTTGTCTTATGAAATTTCATTCGATTTTAGCTGCAATCTCAACTGTTAAAGAAATTAAAAAATCACATTTCCTTTCTTTCCCTTGCATTCCCCAGAATATAAGAACAGCTGCACTAAGTCAGACTAAAGGTCCATCTAGCTCTGTTTCCTGCCTCTCTGACAGTGGCCAGTAGCAGATGTTTAGGGAGAACATATAAAATATAGGGCATACACACAGTGCTATTCCCCTGTAAACCTCTCAGCTTCTGGCAGTCAGCGGTTTAGGGACTTCCTGAGCCGAATTTAAAGCCCACCATTCTGTATATATAACTAGATGGTATATTCCCCAAGTGCATTACTTTGCATCTATCAACACGAATTTTGTCTGCCCAGTCATTCAGTATTATCAGATCATTCTGCAGTTCTTTAGACTCCATTTTATTTTTTTATGACTCTGAACAATTTTGTATCATCGTCAGCCTTTGTCAAGTCACATTTCATCCCTTTCCTACACTTAAGTGGCACAAGTTCTGGAACAAGTCCCAGTAATCCCATGCTATTCTAAAAAATGACCATTTATGCTTATTCTTAACTTTCTTGATAATTTTCATCCCATGATAGCTTTATTCTTTAAGAAGCTTTAGTAAGGACTCCTGACAAAGTTTTTTTTTTAAATCTTCATACACAGTTGTCAACCAGGGCAACCCTATCCACATGATCCTTTACTCCTTCAAAGAACTCACATGGATTTGTGAGGAGACACTTTATTTTTCAAAAGCTGTGGTGGCTCTTTCCCACTGAATCTGTGTGTGTACTCGTTCTCAGTTTTATTATTGTTTACACCAGTTTTCCTAGTACGAAAACAGACTTAATGACTCAACTCTCTGGAATCCATTTTAGATACTGCTGCCATGTTTGTATTCCTTATCTGAGTTCCTTTAGAGGTTGTGGGTGAATGGCTATGACAATTTGCTACTACTCTTTGCACTGTTCCATAGTGAAACATCTGTTAATACATGATTTTCAGATATTTCCTCCAAGTCACCCTGCATAAAGATCTCCCTTGTATGCGATCAGTCTTCTGCTCTCCTCTAGCCCACAGTGAGCAGGGTCCTAGGCTGCACACATGCCTCCACCTGAAGATTTACCTAGGCAGAATAAAGCGGTGACTAGATTGTGTCCTGTGAACTTCTATGATCTATCTCACTTCCAGAGTTATCACTGGGGACCAATTTAGGAGCACCAAGCTCTGAAGGGTATTTAAAAGCTTTTAAATGTCATTCTGAAATACATACCCTGTGATTTTAAAGTCAATTGCAAATTAAACACAACTTTTTCAAATTCTGCCTAATTAGGGGATCAAAAAACAGGGATGTCAGTTCTCTAAGCTACAAATAATGTTCATAAACTAGCAGCTGCTATTTATACCCTTTTGACATTGCAACATGACTCCAGCCATTTGATTCAAGAAATACCTGTGCAACTGTTTTGTGTTCAAAAACAGCTGGAGGGTGACAGCATCTTTGGTTTGAGCATGGCTGGCCTGTTTAATTCTGCTGCCTGATCAGTTTGTAAAATACTATAAATTCTCTCTTTTTCACTGGAACAGCCTCTGGACACTCATAATAAGGCATCTGCCAAACAAAAGGACTCCCTTTGGCATTTCTTGCAGGGGACACAAGACTTGAGTGTAATAAATAAAGGGGATTTTTTTAATTCAGACTACTGAGCAGAGGCACTACCTACAGTCCTCCTTGGCTTTCATTTCTAGACCAAACAACACAGACTGCACTATAGCTAGTGAGACGATGCTTAATCTTCACTTTCATGTGTTAGCTTTGCAAAACTGAAGTCATGCACATGGATGACCCTGCAACCAGCACAGAAAAATAAATTATTATTTAGAACCGCATGTCAGTGAGTCCCGTTAAAATTCTTACTCTACCATTTAATATTTTCAGCTTACTACATACCCCCGTATTGAAAAGCATGTTTGTATGCAGAAATTGTCTAGGCAAAGCTGAATGTTTCAGAAAGTTAACAGAGATATGAAGCAGCTGAAACTCTTGATTTAAGGAGAATATGATTATTTTTGGCAACTAAAAAACAAATTAAGCTTTTTGGCAGAAATAGGGGCAGCTGTGACTGGCTTTAAATTTAGAAGAGAAACACCCATATGTGCCACATATGTATAACACAATGTATTAGCCTGAGAAATCTACTAAAATAAGTAACTATTGAATTTATAAAGTCTAAAAGGTCAAAATAGGAATCAAGCGCTTATTTACTAAAGTGTCAGCAAGGTGAATAACCCAGTACTTCCGCACTTTCAATCTGTAGGCATGCTGAAAACTACGTCAGTCCTTGCAACATTAAGCTCTGAGCATACACAGTTTGCAACTAAGGCCTGGGTTTTGCTCAGCTACCACCTGTAACCCAGATCCTCAGTCTTGGATCACACCTATCAGATCCAGACCTTGAACAGTAAACACATAGGTAGTTACAAATTTTTAGTCCACACCAGTGTTGTTAGGGCATTCAGCGGAAAACTTAACGTCAGTCTGGTCCTTGTTCTAAATTAGATAAAACTTCAAAAACCTCTGCCCCTTCACAGGTGGAAGATGATAGCAGTGCTTACACATGGATGGGCAAGAGAAGATACTCTCTTTTTTTTTTCTTGAGAAGGAGCTGGTCTGCTCTAAGTCCTTAAATTCACCAGAGGGATGGGCATGGCTAAAATTGCAATCTTACGTCGAAGTAGGGTCAGAAAAGTCTCCACGGGTTCTGAAAGACAATTGGTAGCTCATTAGCACATTGTAACAAATTATTATTATTGTTAGCTAGGAGCTATTATTTCTACAACTGCTGGTTTCCTAGGTAAAGATTTCACTAGCGAGCAAGGCAACAACTGTATAGTTTATTTGTTGATGATTCCTTATGCTCAGAAGCCAGGTTGGAGTTGTTGGGCAATTGGTTGCGTCATATTAAAAAAATCACAGAAAAAAAGTCTTCAGGCAGACACTCAATATCGAAGCTGAATGAAGATCTGTACAAACTATTCCCTATTAGGCACTGCAAAATTAGAGTTGATAAATAAATTTGGACTATAGACTTAAGACTATAGGTCTCTGTGTTTAGCTTTATTGTCTTCACCTGCTGGCTGTGAAAAAAAATCTAGATCATCTAATTCTACATCCATGATCTCTGAGACAGCCACATGGCACAAATTATCTTTCCAGTCCAACAGCAGTTGTGTGCACAAGAGGAAAGGGTGTCACAGCAAAAACTGCATCATTTCTGAACCTGGTTTGAGTGATGAAGAAAGATCAGATTTTCACCCAAAATCTAAAATATTTTTTTTCTCAAAATATTAATTAAATAAATAAAATTATTTAGGTTAATTGCTGAGGCTCCTAAACTTTTCTCAGCATTATAAACTTACCTGAGTGTGCAGTGTAAAAATAACAGTCAGAAATGTTCTTACTCCAATGATGATCTGCTCTGAAATTGCCATGTTTATATATTATAAGTTGCAACTGTCAAAATACTGGGTTGCTGGAAGTTTTGACAAAAGTTTTGCAGACATTTAATTTGTGTTACTATTCATTGTGCTTAACTATTTGAGAGACAGATTCAGTAACAAAAAATCAGTGAGCTGTACATGAGCAGTCAGCTCCTGCAACATACCCTGCTCACTTCAGAAACATTTCATGGCCTTTATGTACCAAATGCACACCAAACCCACCGTTCACATGCCAAGCCTCTCCGTGCTGATCTGTTGCATTTAGGTTACGTTGCACGAGGGCTGGACGTCTGCGCAGTTAACACCCAGCGAAGCCTGCATGGGCACCCATCACCCTGCCCCGAGCTCCTGGGCTCCATCACCGTGTGACACAGCTGCAGTCCCTGCTCCCTTCCAGCCCCACCAACACTGCCCACGCTGCATCAGCCCCCTCGGTAGAAGCTAGCTGAAATATAGATGCTATGCCTGAATGCTTCTCTTCAGCATTGTCTAAGGGCTACCTTAGGCAACCTCACAGCTCCTTTAAGTCCCACACTGAATCACACATTCCCCCTTGGACAGACATGGGTGCGTGTATACGGGAGACAGAGGTACCTAATCAGAAGCTGGAATTCATACAGCGCAGCGACACACACATTACAGGATGCCCAAGCTTACGGATTTAGCTTAGTGTTAAAATTTTAGAGTAATTTTATCAGCCTTTACGTTTCATATCTCTTTGGTATTAAATACACAGTAATTGTATTATCTAGTAGCTCGAACAGGTGGCACTGCACAACTGCACAGTTCTTCAAAATCGCTTTGGAGCCCCAAGGTTAGAAAAGATTCCACTCAACTCCACTTCCCCTTCAGTAAAATCCAAGTTGCTGAAACACAATTATGCAGCAAATTCAGAAGAGCTACAATATGTGTTAATGTGTATTCAATACATTGACTTCCTTTAAGCTTAACCATTTAAAAATAAATACTAGAGAATTATTTACTTTATATTTTTTTCAGAACACTAAAGAGAAAAACTTAAATATTCATACATTCCATCCCCATTTTCCATGGAACACTTCCAATCTTCATTTTCATTGCTTCTTTAATGTTGGCAAGGAGAAATTAATTGCATTAATTCCTTAATTCTTCGACGAAGGAATCTAACTTTGATTTTTAAGATATGGCAGTTTCCTAATTAATTTTATTTGAGAACTTTCTTCCCTGAAAAAGAACTTCAGGCAAGGTTATATGTAACTACATATTTTGCCTTTGTTTGGAATCCTTATAGCACTAATTTTTTTTTTAGCACTTTCAAAGTAATTCATGAAGTCAAAAAGTCTCTCATGACATCACATTCCAGCCATGCTAAAGCCTCCTGCTTTAATCTTCACTCTCTGAGCCTGAAGTAAATAAGTGGTACTTAGCTTAGCTCAGTGAAATAAATTAGTGCAAGAAAAATCAGGTCCATGATGTGCTTCATTCTGTAGTCTTACACACTTTCATGAAACTTCGTGCCAGTGGTGTACCTCTCCCAAGATAAATGTAACAGTATTCCATACAACTGCAAAAATGTTAAAGTGAGGCAGAAAAATCTGGCTTTTTGCCAATTTCAAACAGCACAGAAATATGTTATTCTCATCCACTCCAGGTTTACAAATTTTGCTGTGAGCAAAACACATTTTTGCTGCATCCTTCCCTAAGTAATTTTCCCAGGGTAGAATATGGTTCTTCCTTGAAGAATTTTGCTTTGCAAAAAAACTGCTAGAACTTTTTTCTTATTAAAAGCAGTTTTGTGGAGTACATTACAATGAAACACCCTCTCCTAACCACCTAATTATTCCAGCATCTATAGAAATCAGAGACAGGTAGTGGCAAAGTAACAGTTCTAAATTCTTCCCTAAAGGTTTCTTTTCTCTGCACTTCCCCAGCCTGCTGGAGCGTGTGCTAGCCAAGTTGCTCAGAGACATTCACCTGAGGATGCCAGAAGATTTTTCTTTTTGGACTAGAAGTGAGTGAACAAATCATCATTCTTTTTGGTGAGATATAAAAATTCTCAAACCATCTTTCTCAAGTAAAAGATATTTATTAGCATTGCACAGTCCAAGCTATTATGTTATTCTTTAGCAACAGTGAGACTAGCTCAACGGTCCGGGAAAAGAGAAAAAACATCTTCTGTCTCCCAACTGCTAATTCACTGCAACTGGGGCACCTCCTGGAGCAGGCCAGTTATATGCCATTCCTTATGCAAAATAAGGAGCAGATGCTTTTTCCAGTCGTATGTGAATGACATGAGAAAAGACCCTCCTTCATGGTACTGAGGGATGTCTATACCGCATGTCATGTAGTTATCTTCAAGCTAGCTAGTTCATATAGTCCAAGTAGCACAGAGCTCAGTATGGGCAACAAAAGCCCATGAAATAGAAGCACTAAGAAATAAATTAAATATTCAATAATTAGCCGAAACAGAGCTCTTGTAGCTGCTATGACCAAAGTGCTACAGGGCCTTAGGCTAGATTGCTTAAAGCTGCTGAGGAATGTCTTAATTTACAGGCCATGTCCTTAGCATTGCTTAAAAGCTCTTTTTCCTTTCTGCTCCGCCCTGACTGGATGCACATCCAACAAGGCACTGCTGATTTATTTTTTGTATGAAGTTGGCAAAATCACGTACGTCCAGTAGCTAGATGCTTCCTCTGTAGCTCTTTCATTCCATGCCAATGAGGTTTTTTTTGTTGCCTGATCTGACATGCTGGAAGGTTTGCTTTCTTTCCTTTTTTGTTTAGATTCTACAAATTAAATGCAATCAGATCTCACGCTTGTGAAGTAAAGTGCTCACCAATATATCATATCTTGCTGTGTATAAAGCACTTTACAGATGCAGAGAGAGCAGAGAGTAAAAGGGAACATCTTCTTCTGCAATAGCTGTTATGGAGGCTGGACTTGGTAAATCAGTGGCTTAATCTGTTATAGTAAATAAGATGCTTTTCTATGCAGTCCTCAGTACACAGACTTAAAAACCTAATACAGGAGAGGTAAATAAAGCATAAAAATAGTTCTTCTCAGCAGAGCCAAGATGATAAGCCTGCTGCATTTTAAAAAAAAAAAAATAATAAAACCAGTGACTTTTTCCCAAGCGGTTACTGAAAAATAGCACGTTAATACATTTCATTAGATGAATAAACATAAGGAAAGTGTGGCTAAAAGAAGAGTTGAGGGCCAGGGCTCCAAAGCTAACATTGACTCCTGGTTGTCACAAAAATAATCAGTGCTGGCATAGGAGGATGGAGCTGCTAGAAGAGACTTGAAAGCTGAGCTATGTTTTCTGCTTGGGCACTGGTCTCACAGCCCTCAGAGGGTGTGTTTGGGCTATTTCAGTGTCCTCTTTGTGAGCTCTGAACCTTCTAAGGGTTATTTTTATCTAATTCTACCTCCAACACATGATTTCAAAGGCTTGATCTCAGGCCAACACAGCTGAATATGCCCGTGCACTCACAAATATGATGGCTCTTTATCTTAAATTTAACCTGAGGCCATGAGAACAGCAGGCATGCATCTATACAGTTAGAAGGACTGGCAAGGTTATGAGGTAGACACCATAATCAACTTACACACGCTGTACAGTCAGACTAGGATATTTAACACATGCTCGTTGATGGGTTACACATGCCCCATTGACTTCAGCCTAACTCTGCACTTAGCTGGGAGGCCACCCACACACATGCAATAGTATCAGAGCTAAAGTTTAAAACTCGTGGTTGACCAGGACATTTTTTTTCTTTTATATGATGGAAAACCAGACATGCCTTACATGCATATTGAATCCCAGAAGTAAATCCTTTAAGATACAGTGTTGCCGAAAATTTCAGAGTTGAATATACTTTGGCAAACTAGATATACACTCTATATGTACGCTATGAACTTTCCCCTGCTGAACAAAATCATACCTTCCAACTATTTCAGAAATTAAAATATCCCATGCAGGTTATATTAAAATATGTGAAAGTGTATAAGATGTATACATGGTCAAATGCAAAGTCTAGCGTCAAATGCAGCATTGAGGTTGCTCAATCAACCACTCAGATCAGGAAATTCCAAAAGCTAATGGTCCATGGTCTTCTCTTCTATAACTCCGTTGAAGCTATTTTGCATTCCCAGAACTCACTGACATAAAACATACGAAGCATTTCCATTCATTTTAATTTATTAATGTTTGTGTTATTTAATTCATCGTTGAGACTAGTAGGAGATTCTATCTAGACAAGTTAACTTTTGATAAAACTGAGCTAAATCCAATCTAGGTGTATAATCTTTGCATGAGAAACCTGAAATCAAGACAAAGTGATGCCAAAGACCAATGAAGTATTTAACAGCTCAGGAGTTAGGTTAATTTCCTATCTCTCCTACAGATTTCTGTGCAATCTTTGGCAAATCACATCCATGTAATATTCATTCATTCCCATATTAGTATATTTAATACAGAATAATTTGATTTCAGCTTGAGCTACTTTATTTCCTTCTGCAAGGACAATGAAATAAGCCAAGCTTGAAGTTGGCATCAGTCACATTTTTTATTCATTTGAACATTTATCTTTAAATCATATCAAAAGGAGCATGTCTTTCACACACTGTCATAATGTAAGTAGCCCCTATAATGCTTTATGAAAATTCAAAACAGACTCACTAGTCATGGAAAACATCAACTTGAAAGGACTTTTAGAGAGGCAAGACTGACTTAAATAGGATTAGAACTGAAGTTTGAATGCATGAAGGAAATTTGGACAATTATGCCATTGACTTCTCTGTTGTCAGGATGTCACCTAGCACTTGTGTTCTGTTAGTTGTGACTGCTACATTGCACATGCATTGGGAAGAAATACACATAAGTTTCCCGAAAAATATTGAAAATTTTTATGTCAGTAATTTGCATTGATTTCTTTTCAGGAAATAAGACATGAAGGAACACTTTCTGTTGCATTTGAGTTCCTACCCTTCTGTTCTGTTACATTTTCCCCTACTATTGCAAAGGTCAAGTGGGGAATGCTTAATGGTTTTAGATTTTTTTTAAATTTAAAATATATTTTAAAGTAATAATATGTAAAATATGGTTTTATGTATTTGGAAAATACCTTTTACTTTTCCCTTAACCTAGTTTCCTAGTGAAAAAAGCTGATCAACTCTATTTAAACAAGTCATTGTCTGAACTGCTAAAAGATACTACCCTAAAATTGCAAATTCTTTGGTGTTTGCTTACAGAAGTTAAGCTGAAACATATTGGCAGTGCCAAAAAGCTATAGGCACTGTTTACTTATACCACAAACAAATTTGTCCTAGCATTTTTATTATTATTTTCATGTTTCTTGTTGATTAAATGTTTTGTATACCTCCACATATTTCTTTTCACCTCTTCTAAGAGGTAAAATATACATGTGAACTTCTTAGTGTAGACTCCCACTTTTCTAAAATGCAGAAGATACTTGCTATATTTAAAGATTGCCTAATACCTTTCATGTGTACTCACAGCTTCATTGAGTTGTATTGTAATATTATGAAATGCATGTATTTACTACAGGGGGTGGTTTCACAGGCATTTAAAAATATGCCATATGACTGCCTTCTGAAATATGGCAAAACTTTGATATCATAGCAATGTTATATACTGAGATAGCAAAAATATGCATATGCATCTGCTTTCCTTTTCAGAAGCCATTTCTACTCTAGTGTAAATGCAGAATTAAAAATGCTGTAAAATAAATGGAAAAAGACCATGGATATTTCTCAGCCCTGAAGTATGAAGTTTTAGAGATGTCAGATTTCACATTCTGTTTGTGCTCAGAGAGATTTTCTCGTCTTTACAGTTGTCAACATGTGGCTAAATAAATGTGAAGAGCATTTGCAAGGCTGTCACGTACAAAAATAACTGGTTAAACTCTGTTTTGCATGAAAATAACTGGTGGAAAACTGTCCCCTGCTATATCAATGAAATAGGACTGATTTCACCGGTAATTTCATGTATGCTCTGCAACTGAGGAAAAAAAATCAGGAATGAAAACTCTGTTGCTTTGCAGCCCCAAGTTGTCCCAAGAAAGTGCCACAAATCCAAAGAATGCTCCCGAGTGCTACATTTTATACAGGAATCTCTAATTTAGCAGACTGATGTGAAAAAGCACATGTAGCCAGAAAATTCCCTAATGACAATGCAGGGGGATGGAAAAGAGCACATATATTACAGCTAAGGCCGGTATTCATTTGTGCTCTAAATTAAAAACTACACTCAAGAAAAAAATGCATATCATTAATCAAATGAATTTTATGACTTAATAAGCCCCTGCTCATCTGTAAAAAATTAGCCATAAATAACATTATTGTTACCAAGTTTTAGAATCATCTGATGTATAAAAGCAGCTTTAACTTGACCTTTTATTTCATATCTCTTGCCAGGAGCATGTGCTCTGCTGTGGGTTCACTAAAGATGTCCCCAGACTGCCCCACTCCGAGGTACCTCTGTTAACGGAAGCCTTCTGCTGCTGCTTCTGCAAAGAGTGGCAGCTAGGATGGAGCAAGTCCTCCTGGTTCCCAAGCCCACAACTGTCCACTAGTTCCCCCTGCGTGACTTGCAGTGGTCTGAGAAAAGATTGTTCTCTAGCCACAAAGGAAAACACAAAGTAACCCACAGCACTGGGAACAAGGACCAGAAGTTAGGGTTTCTTCTTTCCCAAGGAAGTGACCACCTGAGTGGCTGCCAGAGGTAAGCAGCCATTGCACGCAAACCTCAGTGCAATGCAGGGATGAAGGGTCCCGGGAAATTCCTTAAAACACTGGGATGTAATTGCTTATGCTGCACGTAAATCACAAATGAGAAAGCTCCACATTGCCTAGAGATACGGAGAAGTGATAAGTGTCAGGCCATTCCTGACAGATTCAGACATATCAGTGCTAGAGAAAATGCTTCAACTTCCCAGATTTTCTCAGCTAAAACTACAGTCAAAGCAGAAATGAGAATGCATAGTTACCAAGATGACAGTTGACTTATTTAGTCCCCCAGATTGTCTTCTTTTGAATTAAAAATGCGTTCTGAGAAATAAAAAGACCTATCATTGTTCTGCATTTTTAATTTTAAAAAATAACAGCATTCAAATATTATGACATTCTTTTAGACTGTCTTTTCATTTGCTCATTTTTGTGGTTCTTTAATTATGCGATACATGGTAGTCTCTTAGTGTTTCACTATAATACACCGTCTCTCAGAAACAAACATGTTAATTGGGTACACACTTCTGGCTTGTGTAACGTGTCTAGTCAGCTCCTAAAGCAGATGAATGCAGCGTCATATACCGCAGGTTTGAGTAACAATATGAAAGCTGTAGTGGAGGGTATTTACAAAGGCCATCTTTGGCCTCAGGGGCTAACCTCCTTATGCAGTGTCTCCTGGCTACTACCTTGAAATACTCTCTGCTGGAGCCTCTCTTGCTACCAAGCACAGGGGCCGCTCAGGACAAAAAAACCCCAAGGCTAAATTAGCCATTGTGAACACCCCACTTCTAAACATGCAGGAAATTTTCATTAAGAGATTGAAGTGCAGGTACATTGTAAATTTATCATATGCTCACAGACTGATGTCTTCATGCTGCCTCTAAACCCTTCTGCAGCTTGTGCTTCGCTCACTAAGCTTCATGCAAGTACCTACAAAAGCCATGTGTATCAGTAGATTCTACCTGGGTTCAAACCCGAGCAACACACAGCCTTCTTGAAGTCTGCAGGATTAGCAAATACTATAAACCTAAAGTTAATAATAGAAAATGTAATGCACAATGTATAATGTACAGATCCAATGAATGCTCTAAGAGATCACTCCCAGGTCCACAGGGTGGACAGACTCCCACTAGCTTCTCGTGATAGGATAGAAATGTTCCCACATTCACATTTTGCATACACATGCAAGTACTCCATAGTGAGAGTTACACTCTCTGAAGCATGAATAAGAAATAAAGCAGCTTTTGGTGGAAAATATGTATGTTTTCATCAGTCTTTTTCATTGAAATGTTCTTGCATGCTAATCAGAGCCATCATTTAGAACATAAACTCATGCTTCTCTTGGATCTCAGTTCATGAACTCTGCACAGAAAGGGCTATGGATTCCATAAAAAGCACCAGTCCAGAAATTGCTCCACATGGGGTAAACTCTGACCTCCTGTCTGGCTCCCAGTGAAATTAAGGGAGTTTTATAACCGTGGGCATCTCAAAATGTGGGGGTGATAAAGTCTGAAAGAAAAGATCAATATTTAGGTTAGCAGATAACTCTCCAGAGGGCCCAACCCTTTTACAATTGCCATCCATCTCCACCAGAAAGCAGTTTCACATCAAATGAAGAGCAATAAATCTTACACACATAGAAAAGTAAAGGGAATGAACTTAGTCTAAAAGCCATCCAAAACAATACACAAAATGCATTCTTGAGAGACAACAGGAATATCTGTATGGACATAATCCATATTACACTGTGCCAGAAGTCTGACAACTAAGGATAGGAAGAAAAGACATATGCAAGAGTTCAGACCACATTTATGAAGAAAAGTTCTAAAATGTGAAAGCCACAAACTCTTTTGTAATATCCCAAGTCCCTTTTTCTTTGTCATGTAAGCCAATATTATCTGCAGCAAAATGGCTAAAAATGGTCTTACCTCATTCAACATCTGTTGGATTGTCCCATGATAAAGAGTCACTTCAGTCCATATGTTATTCTAATATCTAGATAAGCCACACTCTTAATTTCCTCTAGTACCTGAATAGAATCTGGAAGAGGGAAAATATATTTTTTAGACCTACTTTTTGAAAGTTCATGTGAGTAGAAGTATATCATGCTGCCTTCTAATTTCTCTGAAAAGGATTAAGAAAACAAAAGATTCCCCAGAAATGCCCGGAGATACAAGATCTGGCAGCCTTACTCATGGGCCACCCATGGAGTAAAGGACTACTTAACACAAGTACAGTTTGTAGGTTCTACCTTCATAAAGCTAATGGAAAATTGGGTCATTTTATTTGCACTTTGTGAAATGTAGAAATAGTAAATAGTAGAAGAAAAGATTTTAAGAACCTTTTTGTTTGTTTGTTTGTTTCACATTGTTAGTAAACACCAGGAGATGTTAATACTCTATTTTTAATTTATTTTTTTTAAGAGTGCGGAGTCCTAGGCTCATATGAGCTGTGACTTTTGGCTTAGGTTAATCAACTTCCCTACTTCTACCATGTTCATTCTCGCTGTCATATCCACATCCAGTTTTCAAGAGGATGACAAGTCCTTGATGAAAATGGTCTTTTATTATATCCTAACCAATGGACTGGAAGGAGACTGGGCTCATATGGGAATAATCAATCACAGTTTACATTTAGGCCATTTAGCACATTTAATACTCACTCACACAGACAACTTATAAAAAGATATATACTATTAAAAGCATTGTTTTGACACAATTCAAGAAAATATAGATTCAAAGTATACTAGGTCATTTGGACACATCTTTCTTCCATTCACTTTAATGGAAGAGATGGACCAGATTCATAGTTGGCTTGCAGTGATACAGTTTCACAGAAGTCAGTTGGACAATATTGGTTTACTTTTGCTAAGAATCAGGGTGTAGATCTCCCAAAAGAGAATCAGTTTGTGAATCAAAATGATACTATGTTGGAAAAATTCAAAAGTACTCTCTTTTGATGAAGACATATTGATTAAAAACCCTGAGCTACACCCTTTCTTTCAAATGTTTCATTCTTACTGGTTTCACCATCTATGACCACCAAAATATTTAACTCCCTTTCAAACTGAAAGAAGTTTCATAAATGCTTCCTACATAAGCAATTTGCAAGTTAACTCGCTTAAAAGATTGCTGAGAATATTGACATCCTCAGAAAATACTACTGTTGAAAACCAAACTTCCCTCAGCAATGTGTTAATTTTGGTAGCGTTTTGTTTCAGCAAAATATCCAAGCAAATATGGTTCAGTAATATCAAATTGTACCAACACTGTAAGAATGTTAAATGATTTTTTTATTTACTTTCTGTTTAATACATTATAGAATACACTATAACATAAAAGAAAGACATAAAAATGAAAACAAAAAATCTTGATTCACTAAAAGAGATTTTTTTAAATGCATTCTTCCATATGCACAAATGTACTGCAGCATACGGTATTTCTTAAGATACATAGTTCTCAACATAATTAGTTGGTATACATTTCAAAGTATTTCACCACTAATGGCTTAGGTTGATTAACTACCCAGACAACACATTTTACTGTACTCCATAAACGTAATACAGAGGTATTAACTCATGAGATGATGCAAGCTGTCAGCAAAGCTATGATCTATTATTCACTGTAACTTTTTGTCTTCTTTATCCTTAAATAGCACACTTTAAAAAAAGAGGTCAATTAAAAACTTTAAAAACCAAAAAACTCAGACCTTCATGCCAGGACAGTTTCTCAAATTACATTATTCTCCAAGAGCGAACTACTAGGAGACAGGCATTTTTTCCAGGATACAAGGCAAGACAATTTCTATAAACTCCTCCTTCACCATACCAGAGACATGACAAGAAGATTTCTGAATAAAGGAGAAAATTACAGGAGAACTTTGGGACTGGCTGTTAGATCTGGGCTGAGGTGGGAGATACTGACCTAATCCTTCTATGATGCCCTCTAGGCACATTTCGATAAGAACCACAAATACATATATAAAAAAATATAGTACAACCTACAACCAGAAAAATCTCTATTGCTCTGGATGCAAATCCTTCACAATGACGATTTTAAAACCTTCTTAAAGAACCTCCCTACTCAAAAAAACTATTCACAGCTATGAAAGTGTTTTGATGCACTATTGTCCAAATCTACATTGAAGTTCATTAGAACATAGGCTGTGTCTCTCTACAGGCTTTAATATCGTCCTTGGTCTTCTTGATACAATAATTGTAACAATACAGAATTGATGGAATAAAACTAAGAATGTAAAGACTTACGATACCATGTGCTAGAATTCAGTATATATTAGTAGTATTGTATAAAGCCAGTGTGATTTTAGAGAACAGAACCTAAGCATATGGATTTTTATTTCCTTCTGATAAATAATATGAACTGGAAAGAATCACAAGGTGAAAGAATGACAAGGTTAAATGCAACATAGTTAGAAAAGAATTCACATTTTTACCCCTTTTCTGTCACTGGGGACAGCACTCTCTTTAACTATGTCTTTCAGGTCTATCCACTGCGTTATCTTTGACAATGCTCTTTCTAGTTACTCACTCTAGTTACTCTAGTCAGGTTGTATCTTCAGCTTGCAAATCCTTTTTGCTCCTCATCTGCATAGGTATTAAAGTATGAATATGCTCAACTCTCCTAACCATATTTCTGGTGCCACCAACCATCAGTTACTCATTTGCACCCTGTGCTCACTAATTCTTGGCTTTGTCTTTCAGATTCCCACCCAAACAGGAGTATTTCAAGTCCAATATTTGCTTTTAGTTTCACTGTGGGACAACTAACGGTCTTGCCAGTGGAAATTATTTTGTGCACCATTGAGTGTAGCTTTGCCAGTCCTTTATACTGCTCATTTTTCTGTGTTTATACTTGTGGACAGGCTATTAAATTAATATATGAAGTGCCCCTGGTGCATTCCAGCTATTTGCTATATAGGCAAATTTTTCAGGGACAGGCTGGCAGAATTTTCAGACATTCTAGGAGTACACAAAAGCATTGGCCAACAATGTGTTGGGAGAATCACATCTGAATGATACAGTAAATTAATTGATTGAGGCCTTGTTGTGTGTGCAAGCACAAAAGCAAACATCATTTCACAAGAAAAGTGTCATGCAGTGGCACCCAACTGTTCACATGAGACATGCAAACAGCTTGTCTCAGCTATCGGGCACCATGGTATCTGGTGGACGATGCTCCTACCAGACAGTTTACTCCTGCTGTGTCAGTTCCCCCAGACTTCTCAGCCGAGCTGCGTTCGTGGATAAGCAGTTTGAAACTTACAGAAAATATTCCAGCTACTGATGTGAACCTCCTATGAAATCAAACACACCCAATGCGGCTGGGAAAAAAAATTGGTTTAAGACAATGGGATTCTCAGCTTCTGATTCACCTGTTCCTATATCTTTCTGCTAGAGAGCACCAACACATATATTAACTGCACAGGTAATACTGTGCAGTTCTGAAGAGAATCTTGAACATAGAGTCAAGTTTACCTATGACAATACAAAAAGCACATGCACAAAGATTTGACCATTTACATATTTTGTTTGTATATAGTATGAGCATGTTATAGTTATAACTCTATTATATTAATATACACATATGTTAATATATTAAGGACATGCTACACCTTTTTTTTAACCTGGTGCAAGAGTAAACCACTATTGTGGAATACCTTGAATGTTTTTTCCTGCCATAGCCTATGAAGGTTAACTTGGAAAATAGAGAGATACACCAAAGATTTCAGTGTCGTCCTAGCAATGACATTATAGTGGTTCATTTGGAGTGCTAATGGCAGGGTATTGCTGTTTTCAATAAATTTGCATGGCAATACAGAATTATAGAACAAATAAGTTGGAAAAAACCTCCAAAGGCCATCTGGTCCAATTCCTGCTCAAAATAGGGCCCACTGTAAATGCTGTCCACAGGACTGAGTCATATTGCACAGCACACTATTCCTATTTAGGTAGAGACAATTCTTAAAAAATTAAACGGGCCGTGGGCATTGATGAACGATTAGACAATTCACCCATTCAGAAAGGATTCTTGTGAGCATGATGGGTCCAGCATCAGTGAAGTTAAGGGACAGAAGAATAGCTGAAGTTGTCACCTCCACATCCCACGTGTCAGTTTTAATAAGAGCTCACTCTTACATATTTGCTGTTTTGTGGACTGTGAAATTCTGTGGACATACTGTGCTGATGTGTTGCAAGTTTCTAAAATGTCTGATGTGTGGGACTGTTGCGGGTTTTTTTAATATATTTTGTTGTTGTGCTTCCAGCAACGGTGGATGGATAATCTTTCCGGAGTATCAAGCCTGATTATATTGGGTAAAGGCTGATTTTTTTGCCAAATAAAATATAAATGTAAATATAAATCTGTGTGTAAGCTAATCTGGAGACAAGAAGTATTATTTAATTGGCTTGTGCTAATAGCTTGCTATTTTTATATTTTAATAAAACATCATAGCACAGTTGTGACTTTTCATGCCCTTAGTTGAGTGGAGAATAGCACATGCTTTCACAAACATAGACCTTTGGTTTTTTACTTACAAATCTATGCAAGTAAGAATTTGCAGACAACACAGTAAGCTATTTTGCCTGCTAATAACAAGTTGAAAAGCTTTGTAATCTATAAAATAAGAGGAGCAAAGAGCAAAAAAAAAAAAACCTCAAAACAAAAAGCTGCAAGGCGCCTCAGAAAGAGTTGTTTCAGTTTACAGCTGTAATCCTTTTATTTTCCTTTTCCCTCCTACATTTTACTATATGTTCTGGTGGTGTGCAGTGATTGCCTTCTATAGTGGCTAGAGCCATGTATTTCCTTCTTTCAGAGGACCTTTGTTATCTTCTGCGTTGTAAAGAAGACCCCTTCTGGAGAAAAGGGCATTGAGAGGTAATGAATTTAGCATGGAAAAGACATCACAGAGCAAAGTCGCAATATTATGATACTGCTAGAACACTCATTAATCTCATCTCACTATAAGTGCTTGAGATATTTCATATGCACCCAGCCTTGCAACCATTTCCTGGACTATTTGCTTTTAACGCCTTGCTCCTTTCTCTGTATACCTCCAGCACTCCTACTTTTTATCTCAGCAACCATGAACTCCTCACCTTTGCCTTCAAGACCCTGCTCCTGCTAGCTCTCAAGGACTAGCAAAATGTTGCCTACATCTTAAATTCACAAACAAGCATTTTCATATTTCAAGTCCCTGACAGTGGCTAGGCAGCCGGAGCCCAGAGATCACTGCCACACATGCAGCTCTGCATTGCCTTGCTGTTTCTTTGTGCTTCCTCTGGTTGCAATGGACCTACCAGTTGTGTTTGTCTTGTACTTAAAAGTTGTGAGTTGTGTGGTGAAGGATTGTCTTCCTTCTGAGTCTTTGCAGAGCGTGTAGTACAGTTGGGTCAGGGACCACTGTGCAATACTATTACAATGTGCAATAGTAACATACAACCGAAAGGTAATAGATAAATATTTGCTCACCAGAAGCCAATAAATGTAATGTTTATTGCCTATCCTCATCAGTAAAAATAATGAAAAGTACTTAAGACAACAAGACTCACTTTGAATATTTGCTAATAGAATTTAAAAAACTGATAGCGCTGTCATTTACTTGCTAACATTCCCCTGAATCAAAAATTACTGCTTGTTGTGAACACTTTGATGAATTCAGCCAATTGTTAATTTATAGGGTTGTCTAGCTTTGAATGGATTTATGTACAAAAATGCTTAAAAAATTAAAGAATATTTGCAGAAATATTGTCCATAAAGTCTTTATTTGCATAACATTGTGTCCTCTATGGGGGATGTGTAGTGTACTCTGGTACTCGGTGATTTATTGCTGTTCATTTAAATGACACTTGCTGAATTCTGAAGGACTTTCGTCTGACATATAGCATTTCTTTTCTAGTCCTTAAATACATGCACATTCACACACAAAAACACATTGAACAAGACAGATGTATTAACATTTGTTAGCAGGTCAAACTAAAACATTATCAAGGATGCAGTGTTCTCTTTGACCTGCTAACACTTAAGCAAGCTGCAACAGCCCTGTATAATTCAGATTGTAATATGCTTTACTTAACCTTTGTTAACTAACACATGAAGGAACAGCTTTTCCTTTTAGTGAGGACAAAGCATGGTATTTCAAAAGGGCTTATGTGAGTTGAGAGTAAGGCTCTGTACACAGTTAAATCCCACATTTGACTGCTGAACCCATTCTTTCCCCTTTCTACCCAAATCCACATGGAAACAAGAAAACAGAAAAAAAATGGCTGAATTGAAACTACTTTGAATTATTTTCCATACCAAAACCAAAAAATGAAGACATCTTTTCCCATTTGTACAAGATGTTCCCTAGGTGACAAAATGAAACCTCTAAATGCGCTTGTCAGGAAAGACCAAGGAAATTAAGGACTGGTTCACAAATCTGTTGCAAGATAAGCTGCACTGGCTTATCCACTAGTTCAATCACTGCAGCACATCCTATAATGTCCAAACTACAGTTCTTGCCTCTGCTTCTGGTTTTGAGGTCAGACTTTTCTGACAGTCCTCAGCAGAGCATGCCCTCACCAGAGTACTTCTGGTACTTCTCAGAGTACCCTGAGACGCAGGTAAAGGTCCTCATCACCGCAGAGGAGTGTAACTCCTCTCCTGGTTCTGTTTCAGGGGTCCTTTAAGCAGGCTGCAAACTGCAGCAGCTTCTGCTGCAGGGATTGTCAGAGCTCTACCCCAGAAGAACAAAGTCATCCACTCGGAGGAAAAATTACTTCGTTCAGACCCACTCTTTGCCAAACACAGGTCTCTTCCGTCTGGATTCAGTAGCCCAGTCACCACTCTTACAACTTCTTCTAAGCCTTGTGAGCCTCCTAAGCCTTTTCACTGTGGTCTGTGATTGCACTTGACCTTTGTATAGGAAATACAAAGAGAGTGGGGGAAGGAAAGAGTCCTGCCAGACGCAGTCTGTCCCTAACAAAAATATCAGTAAAAACAAAGTTACCTTCACCCTCCCAGCATTGTTCCCGTATTTTCAGGAAACAGAGTTTTTTCTCGAACGCTGCAGAAGTGAGTGGCAGGTGTGAGTGTTATATGAATCTGTGAAAAGGATTTATTAAGTGACTGATATTCTATACACAAAACCTTTAAGTCCTTTCTGCAATGTTGAAAAAGCCGTGCTTCCAAAATTTCTAATTATGTCTACTTTAACAATACAAGAAAGACTACAATTCATAAACAGGTTTTAATTTTCAAATCAGCTCAGCCACAAGCAGGGTGATCTCACATTTCTTCTTCACTTACCTGGTTTTCCTACGATCTCAGACAGAGTCATGTTCTCCAAGCCCACTGCTGCTTTAAGGAAACATTTCAGTTTGGATAAAGTATGTGGCTGGCTTTTTCAAGACCATCTGAGTTTAGACAACCTGGCAATTAAATCCAGGATTGCAGCAATTAATGATCCCTCATCCTGCTTTGTCAAGAGGCCTTTGGGAAGCCACCTTGACATTTAGGATTAAGGGACTGACCAAGAGGTGCAGCCGTTATGTGCTGAAGACCTTAAGCAAATAAAGGCTTCAGCTCATAAGCTTTTCCATGCAGAAATGCTGTAACATGCATGAACAAACTTCCAAGGTGTCCCAAATTTCAGGTGTCAATCAAGGTTTTCAAACATGGCTCTAAACTGTGTGGCTGAAACCACACAGCATTATACCGGAGCTTACAACAGTGCTAAGGGAGCATTAAATCCACACCTGATCAAAGACCCTCACATCACCTCCAAGACATAGGAAGACAACCACCCCGGTGAGTCAAATGAAAAATGTGGCATTAACACTAGTAAATGAAACAGCCCAGGGAGAGCTCAGTGGCCCTGAGGCCAGAGGGCACAGCTCAGCTCATGTCCCTACAGCTCCTCCTTATTGGCATAGCCATGGAGATTAAGCAAACTGCCAAATATACAGAGATACATCATAAAGACAGCTTAGAGCATGGATAATTTTTATTTCTGCATGACTTCTGCTTACTTGACTACCCTTCACCTCCAAATCACCCTAATTCATCCTTCTTTCCAGTAACTCAGTATATGGAGCCAAAGGAAAGGAGAAATTCCCTGCAAAGCTCATGCTAAATATTTTCTTTAGGTAAGCAGGCTGACTCCCTGCAGGTGGAAAGCATCATCCTGGAGAGTCCAGCAAATTTTGGGGAACATCAGAGATAAAAGCTATTCTCACAGAGCCCTTGTGCCCCTTATCTGTCAGGTGGTCTGGGGGACATTATTCCACACCCTCACTGTAGTCACCTACTGTGTAAAGTGCAGATGTGGCTCTTAATTCAGTTCCACAGTCTATTAGTTTTCCAACACCTTCCCTCCTGGCACTTGGAAGTAAATCAGTCTCCCCTCTTAGCCTGTATCCAAATCCCCATGTGTAGAAAAATAGGTCTCCATAAGGTATAATTTTGAAATGTAAAATGAAGGCTAGAGAGTTCAAATGATCTAACTTGAATGATCTAATGCCAGTAATTTACTTGAAGAAATTTGTAAGAAATAAAACCCTAAATTTCTTTTTGGTTTTTAACAACACAGTTAATTGCAGGATTGGTAGTCCTGGATGGCTCATGGTATTGGGCAAGAGGACAGTTGAAGATCCAAGAATGTCTTGGATCATACCTTTGATCTTCAGATCTAGTCTTGGACCATTCTGGGACCTCATACAAGTTTGCTGACTGGGACAATTTCAGACATAACTGATACTATGACCTAGACTTAGCTCAAAGCACTCCAGCCTTATAGGCAAATCTGATTTTACAATATCGGTAAAATGGATTCTGCCAGGGAGGACCTCAGAGAAGCAGTGAGATTTCTGGTGGGAGCCTCTGAACTGAAACACTGGGATTTTAGGAGGTAGATGGGAATGAGTGCCTGGGAGGGGATCCTGCAGTTTGAAGGGGCTCAGGAAGCTGTGCCCATGGCCTTCCTCTCTTCCCACTGCCCACTGCTTCCCTATCATTTTCTTCCTGCGTACAGTCAAACCACTGAAAAGTTAATCAAAAATCACTCCAGTGTGGATCAGAATTGTGAAACAGCCTGAGAAACCACCATCTTCTGTTTATTTTATTTTCTTTTCCAGCATTAATCCCCAGGAGGGCTACAGCTCAATCTCACTTTGTGATGCAACCTGTCACTGGCTTGAAAGCAGACAAAATGAGGCAGGAGGGGGAGGTAAGAGTTGTTGTAAAAAATGAAGATATTTCTCAAGACCCTCCCCTGGAGGCCCTGGAAGATGTTAACATAAGGTCTCCTAGTGGCTAGGGCCAGTGCTGGAGGCAGATCAGAAATAATAAAATAATCTTAGAATAATAAAAGCTGAGACAGCTTGTGTAACTCATCATGTCCCCATCTTTAAAAGTGCCAGTATGAAAGGGCCACTAAAGAAAAGACCTTCAGTTTTCTTATTTAAATACATGACTTACAAAAGATATCAATACTAACCAGATACCTGTTTTACTGCCCAAAAGCAACATTTTTTCTAAAGGACTTTCTAAAGTGAATACAGCCCTTGGGGAATATATATTATTGTTCTATGTGTGAAAATTCTGGTTCATGATGGGCTTAAAACACTCTCCAACACAACTATTATTTCCTTCCTCAGGGTGTTCAGAACAATGGTGATTGCATGCAAGGAGAAGGTTTCAATATCTGAAATACAGTCTGTGCTCACAAAGTAAATAGTTTTCTTAGCATTTACAATCTCTCCTTCCCAACTCCCCTGGCTTATTAAGGAAATAATTGACAAAACTAAGCTAAATGAGGAAGACTTAAAGGAGAAGACAGACCACCTAAAAGCACAGCCTAGGAAAAGTCTTTCCAGGTAAAGACTGAAATCACTGACGGATCTCTGATATTCAGCACAGCCAGAACTTCCTCCCCTAGCTTTCAGCCCTTCTTCAATATATATGATGACTTATCAAATAACATTAAAAAATTACTTAATTTCTTGGTCAGATCTCCTTATAAGTAACATGGGGACAGTAACAATATCTATTCTTACCTGTTTCTGAGTTCCTGGTGCTCCATGTATCAACATCTGTAAGCATTTTGTCATCATTTACCCAGTAGTTTACATTCTGAATTTATGTAAGTTTTTTCTTTGACTTTGTCAGGAATTACTATCCATGAAGAAAAATACAATTTAGAAAAAAAAATCTTTAAGGCCAACTTATCATAATATTTATCTCAATAAAAGCCAACAAGTTGCTTTTTTATTGCTGTGTTGCAATAGCTATTTGATATTCCTAGTTTTAGGTACAAATTGCAATTCTATTGTGAAGTTATGAGACATCTCATTAAAGTTTTCAGCCCAAACAAAAGCACTTGATTAAAAAGATATTGAGTACATTAATACTCATAACATTGATAAGTTTGTTTGGCTCTTTAGGTCATAGGGTTTTTTTGGTGTCACTCTCTTTATCATATTACTAAATACTCAGCACCTGAATATTTTTTAAAGGAATATGTTATTCTTAATTGCATGTCTGCCTGCTTCTCTATGGCTGAAAATGCAGTAGCCTCTATATGCTAGCCAGCATTTTACATTACAAGTGTTCTCTTAAGGTCACTATACATTCAAATACCCTGGATATCAGCTCAATCTCCACAACGTGTTTGAAGGGGAGCATGAGAGAAGTGGGAAGATGTATTTCTAATATTCCCACCTTCCCCCTTTTCAAATGCATGAATAAGCATTTCTGCTTTTAAGATGTACACTGGGAATCATTGCTTTTATTCCTCAGCAAATCTACCCCAGGACAGACAGGTTGAGCTTGAGCACTCCAAGGACACTATTAACAGTCCAAGGCAACTGCCTCAGTCCTGGCTTTCCTGTTTTTCCTCTCTGTGCAGGGAAGGAACCGAAGTGGTGGGGGAGTATCTTTCCTATACAACTTCACCTGGCATGTGTTTGGCACCAACAACTACATCTCCAGCCTGAACCTAAGACTTTCCAACAGGCACATGTCAATAACACTTTCCCGTGAGAAGACATATAATATTTTTCTTTGGGGTGGGGGTCTCTATTATTGTATTAAAGTTAGACTATTGCACAATTTTGATTACACTGTGTCTGTTTTAATCAACTGCTTCACTCTTTGATACTACTCAAGGAAAAAAAAAAGAAGGAATATAATTTTATCCTTAAATCTGTCATCAAGGGCACCAACTACTGTCTTAATAAACTTGTGTTGAAAACACAAGTTTTGCCAATCTCAAAGGCTCTCACCTCTGAGGTACATTGAACTCATTAGTAATTTAGCAGGAGTAGAGGGAAAAAAGTTCACTTCAGGTACTTTGGTAGACAGAGACAAAGAACAAAGTTCCTTCATCTGTATTAATACTTTAAAAAATAGAATTAATGACCTGAAGCTATGACAGTACCTGGGATGATTTTATGGAGTCAGTGTTTAATTTGAAAACATTCATACACTGAAAATATTTAATGAAACCAACTAGGAACCAATTTGCTTTCCTTTCAATAGAAGGAAAACAATATTAATAAATAAGTAGTCTTAAAGTACGTATTGTTACAAAGCCAGTATTAGACTCATCAGGATCCCCGAGAGAGGCTAAAGCATGGCAGTATCTGCCTCCCGCCAGTGAAATGGGTGATGCATACTGGTATGTATCATGGCCAAGTCCATCTCCATCCCCACCCCAGCTGCAGGCAGCCACTGTGTTTGCCCCAAAGCCCTTTTCACTACTCTGTTTCACTTTTTGCTGTCTTACTGATGGGGGTTCTGCTTATTTTCCTAGTGAAACTTGATGATTCCACTATCAGAATATTTTGTTTTCAAATGCATAACATGGGTCCATACCATTTCCAAAGCCAGGGTGGACGACCCTTTGTATGGCTCTCAAGCAGAGCTGAACAGGATCAACTACTTCAGGTATATTCAAGGGAAGAGAACAAAATCCTCATTTCATATATACCCACCTCCCAAATCAGCTTATGGCTAGTAGCCCTGAATTGTGACAATCTGTACCCTCTAAATCAAAGTTGTATCAAATTAAGTTCCTATACCACATCCCAGAATTGTACAACAGACCTTGCTCTTTCCTAGCAGGCTACTAGTCCACCTAGCTTGAATTTCTTGCCTCCAATAGTCCAGTTGCACTGGAATTAGGTTATTTTCTATAGTAATATTTGTGTAAGATCATTTTTTTATTGTTTTATACAAACAACAATAAATTGAACACCAAAAATCCAGCTAGTCATCATTGCCCATGATGTGTTAACAGCTACATGATTAAATCAAAGGAATAAACATACAGAAAGGTCTTTATATGTGATTAGAAAGAAGGGAAAGGCACCCCAAAAGTGATTAAATGTATCCTATTGTCCTTTATTTTTTATGTTTGGTTTTCAAACAAGTAGTTTTCATGATGAGATCTTTCAAGCCTTCTGCAAAATCCTAGAGAATTAGGAAATTATTCTGTGAGCTGATAAAAATTGTCTGCTTTTGGGGACTCTATAAAATTCACTGGTTGAACATCACTACCTTGATTCACAATGCAAGGCATTTTTAAATAGAATGAAGTAATAAGTATTGGTATTTTGATGACACGATGAAAAAACTGGTATTACAGGTGCACCTTTGCATGGCTCAATCTTTTTTTCTTTTGAGTATCAAAAACAAATACAAAATCACTGCACAATTCCCCCAGTCATACGGTACAGTTCATTCACTATTTTTAAGGTATTTTTCTCCACTTTGGTGTCATAACCCTGTTGTTACCTCTTGTAGAAACCAAAATCTCAATGGCAAATTGTATATGAATGCAGTGAAAGGATTTCATAGCTTTTTTCATACTTCTATGAGATTAATCTCACCCCTATTGGATGCTACTGTGTATAGAGGTCCTTTCATGATAGAGAGCTGGTAGAAAATTAATAGTCAGACTGGAATTTTTATTCCTGAGTGAGTTTTTTACCACATAAGCACAGAATAAGGCATTTTTGTCCTAATTGCTTGAAGTATAAATAGACAAAGCAAAATACAAAATGAAGGAAAGAAAAATGTTGGTTTCAGTGTCAAAACTTTCCCCGTACGCTGGAGCTGGACACTCCTCTGGGTCGCAGACCCTTGCAACACCTGTAATCCAGCTATTAGGGATAACAACTGCATAAAGAGGAAGCACCTAGTTTTTGAGAAAGTACCTAAATTCCTAAGCATGTTTCATAAAACTTTAGTGTCAAGTGACTTGTCTAAAATGACACAGACAGTTTTCAGAAGAAGAGGGGGTCCTGTGAGTCCCAGAAAAATGTTTTAATTACCTCAGCATTCTTCCTCACCGAGAGCTATAAGGCAATAGAATAATTTCATAATAACAGTGCTTAAAAGCTCATCATTTGGACCATGCAAAGTGAAGAATTGTAAACTGACATGTGGAAAGCTGATCTGAATGGAAAGCAGATATTTTTTTCAGTCACTTATTCTCTGAACTGGAAAATTTGAATTCCAAACTACAGATAAATGTAACCACTGGCAACTATTATTTTTAAAATACCTTAAAAAAGATGAATAAATGAGTTTTCTGCTGGCTTGGGATACTAGTACTAAAATGGGATGGTATAATGTAAAAACACTCTGAAACAAGCAAAGTCACATCTTATTTCAGTTTCTTAATTTTACTTGTAAATTTTCACCAACATGCCATAAGTAAACTGCTTACAGGATACTTTAATCATTTACCAGTCACAGTCAAATAAGTGAGATTTCTGGGTAGGGCGTTTGGATTTGAATCCAAATGACAGAATTATTTGGATGTAACACAATTAAGTCTGTCCAGTTATGATGGCTATTTAATGAGCTTCAGCAAGGCAGAAGGGAGTTAGCTCTACCTGTCTAAGCAGGGGTTTAATATGCCATAAAACTAACATAATAAATAATTTAAGTGCTGAAATATTACAAAGCTAAGACTTTCCCACTGACTCAGTAATATGGATTGTCACGCATGGAGACAGCCATTAGAAATCCAACCGATAACAAAGTGAAAAAGAGTAGATCACAATATTTGACTGCTAAATAGTTAAAAATGTGCTGTCTCTCTTCATAGGAATGCGTTACGGTTTGAGATAGTTGTAACTTGCACTTGACAGACATTTTTGTGGCTCTGCCTATAGGTCTGCTCTCCTGTGTCACGTTGCTAGAAGGCACGGTCCTGGGGAAGAATGAATGAATGAATGAAGACAGGGAGCATCTCATAGAGTTGTATAAGAAATCACATGCTGCCCTATTTTAAACAGAAAACCCAAATGATTTCTATCAGACACTAAATTAACCCAGTGGGGATTTCTGACTGTTCCAGGCAGAAAACTACGTTATTCATAAGAATAATTGGATATTCGAGAGATCGTCATGTTTCATATCGTGAGTTGTAAATGTCGGCCCATCCGTAAAGGATTGTCATGGGGTCTGTGTGTCTTTACCAAGGCAATTATGCAGTTGGTTAAGTTCAGCAATGCCCTGAAACCTAGCTTTAGGACAGAGTCAAGGTCCTAAGCCAACACAAGTTGGTGTTTTCAGCGTCGAGCAGGAATGAAGTTGGCAGCACTGCGCTAGGAGCCTGCTCTGTCACTTATGACACGGGCCAGCTGAAAGGAAATGGAAATGATGCTAGAAATAGAGAAAAGCATGGAGGGGAGGGATAAAAGGACCGTCCACCTTTAAGAAGGAAATGGTGAAAATTAGCCTTGAGTTATGGTCCTCCAGGAATTAAGGGAGGGTACGATTTTTACATCTGCTGCATTTTCCAAGTCCTCTCTTCTTTTCGGTGACAAAAATACATAATTCAAAGACAAAACATTTTTCCGCTACCATAAAAAGTTCGCAAGTTATGAGGTAATTGCATTAGCCCGCTGAGAAAAGAGAAGAGTATGCAAGAAATCCTGATTGGCGTTTCTCTGTTTAAAAGGAATTATTTCCCAATACCTGAGCATGCCCAGAGGAGCTAGTCTCTGAGCAGCTGTGAAACAGAACCTTTTTACTTCAGGGTTAGTGCAGGGAGCTCATTAGCACAGCCTCAACCCTCAGCTAAACAGCCTTGTTTGCATATTGAAGCAATAGAATGTGAAGGTGTTAAAAAGGAAGAATTGCAGCCGCTACTCCTGACTGACATGTCTATCTGGGCTCTTGTGTTTACAAGAGAATAACGAAGCTGCCCCAAAGCCCCTACTGGGCCTGATTATTATGCAGAGGCTTCTTAGATTATGTATAATTGATATCCATTTTCCCTCCAGCTAACCAATGGCAGCTCTCAGGAGTAATGCTCACTCTCCTGCATCTTACCAACCAAGCAAACACTGGAAATTGCTATCTTTTACTAGGCTTAATAATTTTTAAAGACCAAAAATTGACATTTACATTTTTCAGAAGCACAGATGACTGCACTGTTGGTGTGGTTTTCCTGTTAATAACAATCAAACAGTGGAGACATTGTATTTAAGTGTGACGCTGGTCTGCGGGTATGTTTGTGTATCATTTCTCTATATTTATACACGCACACATTCAATGGACTGTGTATATAATGTGTGTGTATGTCCCAGTTTTTCCATACATTAACAATATGGTAACAAAAAGCAAGGGCAAGTTCTGAAAGCTTATTTTCTGCCATTTTTGTGAAATATTTGCAAGGTGAATTATGCAGGCAAGGACATTCCTTCAATTACATTTATTGGTCCCCTTTCTGTACTTAGAATAGTTATCTTCATCCTTACAGTTTAGGCCAAATGTTCAATTCCTAAACCTGACACAGGCATGAAATTGAGTAGTGCTGCGCTCATTTTTTAGTGCTCAAACAGTTCTCTGCTGATCCAAAAGAAAATCCCATTGAAGTTTTCCCTCAAAAATGAGATATTACATTTGGCCTTTAAATTACAAAGCAGTTAGGAGACAGGGGTTTTTTATTTCATTGGTCAATTTTTTCTTTTTTTTTGGCCTGGTTCAGGTTCATCCTGGAAAGGATGTTTGTGGGGGAGGATTGGGTAGGATAATTTTAAAAGTTTTGTCTGTAAAGAGCTGATCTTGAAAATGAAATGCTAATAGCTTGAGATAAACAGGCAAAGTCTGTATAACCCTCTCAATGTACCGTACTTCAATCCTGACCTTCAGCCTTTTTGCTGTTTTGGTCCTGGATATCTCTTCAGCACAAACTGTCAGTTGCATGGAGATTTTTTTATCCATACAAATAGTTGCTAGAATAAGGATGAGTCCGGTCCAATCATTTGCATATCACCTTTCTCTCCAGAGGTGAAGACCTAGCTCAGTAATCCTTTCTGCTACCTAACCTTGGCAGAATTTTAATTTTAATCTGCTCTCTGAGGAGATGCACAAGAAAATGCAAGGAATATTAATACATGGGCTGAACTGGGTTGAATGTGAAAAGGTGATCATTCTTCCAGTCGCTTAGATATATACCCATTCAAAAATATAGCCATTATGAGTGCACAAAACCCACTCTCTGCACAGAGCAAGTCAAACTAGCAGAAAGTAAGACCCTGAATTAATTGAACCACTTATACCACCTGAACCCCTACCAAAAATCTACATACTGCTTCCATCCACTGAAGAGCCTGAGCAAAACTAGATAATAATAAGCAAGGAGCATACAACCTTTACATAGCTGATTTTTGTTCCAGCAACTTTTCAGAAACCAGAGGGTAGTCACAAAAAGCTGAACACTTTGCAGCTGCCCTTACCTTAGCATAACTGCCTTTATGTTACGGAAACATAAATAGACAGAAACTGACTGTAACAAAAAAATTTCTGCCAAAAGAAAAGGCAAGTCCCAACAGGCAGTCATCCACATAATGATCTCCTGACCTGTATTTAACAAAAGCTACACACTAGTACTAAAAACGACTGAAGTCAAATAGTCATTTCAGAGTTGCACCTTTGGCCAGTGGACCACAGGACTGCAGTATGCAGTATCACACAAGGATTTCAGGCCACATAATTACATTCCAAGCAGTGTTAGCCCTGCACTGACCATGTAGATCAGTTAAGAGATGCAATAGGTCTTCTTTTTTACAATATAAGCTTCTGCTTTTAACATAAGTCTCTGTAAAGTGGTCACTGCTGCTCTGCAGAGAGCTGACTGGTCACATAGGTCTGTCTCTCCACCTCCTTTCAGGTGCTAACTTTCATTAAAAGAAGCTTTAATTAAATATTAATTTATTACTTATTTATTACATAGTGCTTTTCCATGCCAAGAACTGCTGAGCTTGCCATACAGATACTATTTGATCTCTGGGAGGAAAAGAAGGCGGCTGTCCATGGATAGGAGGGGGACATGATCTATATTGAGATGCAGCCCACATTGTGAAAGCCTTAGGTCACATCCAGTATTTACTGTAAAGCTCAAGAGTGTCTCTGTTATGAGGCATATTTGTGCTGTTCACATCTTCAGTATATGCTTTTGAGATGCTCCTTCAAAGTGTTTGTGGCATTTTGCCATTACCTTTCCTTGAAAAAGAAGTTATTGGGAGGTCAGTTGCACCTTTGCTTTCACATTCACTCTTACACACACTGAAGCACACACCTTCTTTCACTTCCACCAGTGTCCAAAAGAGGCTATGACACTTTCTTTTTCTTCAGAAATATAGAACCAGTGCTTCGGGTTTGGTGTCACCTTCTGCAGGTCTCTCACATGAAGAGGGAGCATGCCTGGCCTGATTTGCTAAGCACTTGTAGAAGCTATCAATAGATATAGCGGCTGGCTTTAATAACACAAAATCTGGACTCTCTCTTATGGGGACATGACTCTTCTTCTTTCTTTTGTTCTATAAGCCTAAAATAAAGACATAAAGCCACCATTGCCCAATCTCCTTCTGGAGAGCAGACTGTGATTGCGTCTCAGAGCAGACCTTGTTTCTCAGGATACTTTTCCTGAGGAGTGATATAATATATACTGAATGTTTTTCTTTTATAATGTAAAATACTTTCCAAAGTCTATTTACCATCATCACAGGGAGACAAATTGTGCTGACTATCTGACAAAGGTCATAATCAGTAAATATGCAAGGTGATGTACAGACTAGAGCTTCGGTCCAGTTTGCTAGATGATCCATCAACAGTAATTAAGAAACAATCATCAAGGTTTGGTCCAGAAACCATTTAAGTCTTAACTTATATATACGGACATATTGAGTTTAAAAGGCTGATTGAGAACCTCATAAGAGGTTTTTCTTTTTATTTCCATTTGCTTCTAGTTTACACCAGATTTTTCTCACCCTGTGTTGGTAATTCCTTTTCCAGATCCAGGGGAAACCAAGGCATGCAGCCATACATGAAAATCTATATTTAAATCAGCTCTGCAACACATTTTTCTATTTATTCTCTGCTTATCATTTTCCTTGGTAGTAACAGGGGTCTTTTGAGTCACAGCTTCTGTGCCACACTGATGGTACATGGCACACAAATGAAGCCACAGCATGAAAAAGACTGCAGGACATGATTACAGCAAAGAATAATTGAAGGCCCAGGAACTTACGGTCCAGAATAAATTTTAGCCTGCCACTCAGTGTGTTCTGCATTCATTACTATTCAGTGGAAGTGCCATACACAAAAGCCACAAAAAGTTTACTCCTGGCACTAGAAATTCTCACCTGCAAGAAGGCAAAACAGTCCAAACTGGAGACAGAATAACTGTTGGAATGAATATTTAATGACTGCTTCAAGAGGTTAGCATAGGGAGGGAGGAGAACAAAGTCTGCCCTTCAAAGACTGCTCTTGTGTAAGGTCAGTGCAATTTGTTTTACAAGTCTATTGAAATATAACATAAACTCCCTCTTTATTAGATAGATAAGTCTTCTTTGCTTTAATTTGTGGCTGCTATCAGACTGACACTGTGAAACACTTGAAATTTTCTGTATCCTAAAGAAACAGATTATATTTTGATATAAATACAGAAATACTGGTAGTCTCTTTAGTAGTCAAAACGCTTATTGTTCCACATTGTTTCCTACTTCAACAGAGGAACTTAACACAATCAGTTTGCACAAGACAGTGCCCAGGAACTACCTCAGCTTTTCATTTTCTCTATACCTTGCTGGGCTATACCTACTGTATGTTGATGTGAATATCACTGATCTTAGTGTCTTGCAAAGTGTTCTTGCGAAATTAAGTGCCTCAGAATTGTCATAATTTTGTGCATGAGAATCTCAAAGAGAATATCAGGACATAAAGCAATGCTCTCTGGACAGACAATAAAAGTACCACTACCTAAGACCATCACCTCTCCCAGCTCAGTGAGCTAAAATTTCAAGTCCTAAGGATCTTATTATGCCCATAAAAACATAAGTCCAAAAGTTTTCTAGGTGCTGTAAAGAACAATCCCTCATTTATTTTTAAGTCTGTTAGTCTTGATATCTTTCAAGTCTATCACTGGATTTCTCTTAATTTCCTGCCAGACCAGCTATATGCATGGAATACCGCAAAGACAAAAGAAAACTTCCACAGCCAAGCGCTATTCACTTGGACTGCTTTTTTCCTTAGAAGCCCTTTTTCAGGCAGCACCTCATTCCTACAAAAAATTAATCACCAAAGCCCTGGTCTGGTAATGAAGTGCTATGGATTTGCAAAAGCTCGAAAGGCATTACATCTATTACCTGAATGAAAAATGAGGTGAGTGCTCAGCACAGGAAAATTAGCACAACAGCGCTGTCAGAGGCCAGTCTTCCTCTGGAGCAGTTACTAGTGAAGTTAGTAAAGTCCTAAAACTCTGATGGTTCATTTTTGGCCTGGGCCAAATATTCATCTCTACAGCTGTGCTTGAAATCTAAAGAGGAGATAGATTTTGCACCAGAGCTGCATGGATCTTGGGTTGTTGTTTTCCACAGGTTTGGTGAAACAAACAATTCTCAAAGGCTGGCATCAGCCTCATCTTTGTTAGTACTCACAGAGGCTTAGATTGAAATATAAATTACTCCTTAGCCTGTTTTCATCCTCCATCTTTCCAAGCCTATTGTAACTTTTACCATGTTCTGAAGGAACGATTGTGATGTTTATGCTGTTATTCAAGTGGGTAAGCTAATTAGATTCTACTTGAGCTCAAAACATTTTTGCATTTTGACACTGATGACAGTTCTGTAAAATAAGACAGCATCTTCAGGCGACGGGATGGACAGATGTCTTTGGCTTTAAGCTATAACAAGAGGATGGGGAAAACACTATAAATGCATGAATATGGCATTTCCTGAGTCCCTGCAGAAACATTCAGCGTATGTCTCCTCTGACACTTAAGGCTCAATCCAAGCCTGTTATAACAATCAGTCTCTTAATGCTGTGCTGAGATACCTCCTCCACTCAAGCTCCACAGTTCTTTGGAGAGGGAGAGTCAGCAACCCCTCAGCAACGTGCTGTTGTTGGTCTACGCTCTTGCTCATGGAGATGGATCAAGCATAAGAAACCATCCACCACCAAATACACCGCCTCAGTTCTTGCAGAATGGATACTTTGAGACTGAGCCAGAGCTTGGCTTCTTGCAGAGTAGGCATCACCACAGGAGCTCAGTCATGACAACGTTGCTCTGAATCCACTGAAGTCACTGAAGTTACTCTAATTTCTTTCAATTGCAATTACTGCAGCTGAAAGCAGAATCAGTGCCAAGTAGATTGCATTGTCCACACACAGAGCTTAGGAGCTCAAGAGCAAAAATGCATCCCCTGACTTTTTATTGGAAATTCACCTCCTAGCAATAAAGAAGGGGAGAAAATGAAGAGTGTATGGTGAGGTTTCCTATTAAAGCATCACCAAGCATGCCAAGTGCTGAACACATATTGTACATAAACACATACAAAGACAATCTCTGCCCCTCAGCTTTTTCTAAATCGAGACATTCTCCTAACCCTCCAGGCAATATATTTCCTTTCTTTCAGCACAGCAGAAATGCCTAGAGGTCATGGCCTTTTTCAAGACCATAGTATGAGCCATTAAGCAAAACATACCCATTCGAGATTTCCCGTTTAAAAATAATTTATAACAATATCAGAACCACGTTGCTGCATGATTACAGGATATCATTTAACAAATTTTAGCTGAGTGTGTAAGGGATATATTTCATTTGGTTTCCCTCAGATTTCAGATACCTGTAAATATACATACAAAGAAAGTATAAAACATAACTATTTTTGTTATGAAGCATACTGTGGGGATTCATCTCATCCATTTAAAAACATAGACTCTGAAATTAAGATAGTCCAAAAGACAGCACACATCATCCTGTCATAGACAAGTGTAATGAAGCTGAGATGGCTCAGTCTAAATGTCCAACGTTAAGGTGGCTGAAATTAGAGAAGATGAAGACCCACTGGAGTGATGTGGGTCAGAACAAGGCAGCAAAGGATTTGGGCCAATGTGGGAGCACTGGAACAACCTGTATGAACAATTTTTTTTACAGACTTCAGAGGAGATGTAATTCTGCCTGTAAGTCATGGGGAATGAAGTTCTCTGATCACAGGTGACAAAAGGTAGCTGTAACAGAAGTATATATTGTTGTACGGTTAACGAAGTAATTCATTTAAGAGATCTCGTATAACACTCCAGTGTTATACACTGATTCCTCCTCCTCTGACAGATAAGCTACTGCATGCAATTTAGAAATGAGGATCTATTACATCTAACGCACAGCGCAAAGGGCAATTTGTAGGCATGCAGAGCAGCAGCAGACTTTCAGTAATAGACTGATCCCATCCTGCAAACATGAGAACTTTTCTTTATCAAAATCACCTTTACATATCACATCTTCACCCAAGCCTCAGTAGCTTCTCAGTAGCTCTCATTTTGGTGGTTAGGATTTATTCATGTGTGTTAAATCAGAAATCTATAAACTTTTGATAATAAAAAGGCTGAGCTGGACTTTCTCTAAGCCTTTTGGAGGCTGCCATTGAGAGAAATAGCCATAATAATTAAACAGGTAGGACAGCCATTTAAAACCAAACAGCGCAGCTGCACATTTTTTACACTGACTGTCCGAAAATCTTATGTATTTTTGAAAGGCAAGGTTCACCAGAAGAGGAATTTTGGGGAAAAAAAAAAAAAAACACAAACCCTCAGACTGTGTTCCAGAAATGAAGAGTCTGGGCATGGCCAAGGATCTGCTAGCTGTGGAACACTCGCTCCATGAGAACTAACAAGCAGCCTAAATAAAAAAATTAGCATAGATAGTAAGGTCTCCCCTGAATCCAAGGTAACAAAACACCTTTATGTAGGGAACTAGCAATCCTTTTAACCATCAGTCATCAGTTCATTCATAGTTGCCATAGCAGAAAGCAACTGAAGTATTTCAAAGAGTGTCATTTCAGAATTGCTGCCAGAAATTGGAGATGAAGGCTTTGCATTATCAGCACAGAAAATACAAATCTGGCATAGACCTAGTGTAAGCTAACAGCAGCAAGGAAAGTGAGAGGCTGAAGTTCAAATGCCTTTTTTTGTGCCATTCCACCCTGCTTTGATATTGTAGTTCCTAAGTTTGAATCACTGGAACACAGAAGTTGGTCCCTTGCCTTAGAGTCAGTGTTTGTCTGGCATCTAGCAAAAGGACAGCTTGGCCTGTGGTTACACTTCTATGCATTACAAGAAAAATGACTAAATAGTAAACATAATCATTCATTAAGGGGGTAATCTTTCCATAAATCTCTTCTTATGGAATAGGTCTTTCTCTCAATAAACTTTTCTATATCTGCTAGCTAGGGACTTCATTAAAAATACAAAATCTATGAGGAAGACTAAATCAACAAATACTCCCATGAATATCCTACTTAGTAAAAACAACAACTAACAACCAGCTCCAACAGGAGCTTCTGCCTACAAAATCTGTACTTGCAACGCAAAAAATTATAAACTTCTTTTCCATGTTAAAAAGTAGTTAGAGGAGTAGTGGTGGGGAAGTTAGGATGGTCTACAGATACAAGCATGGCAAATTGTGTAGCGGAAAATGACGTTCCTCCGTTAGACCAATTTTTATAATTAGAAAAAAACAGATGAGTTTTCCTGCGCGCAAACCTTTCATCAAGTTCTTCAGAATGCAGTGTTATTCTTTGTGGTTACAAATCATATTGCATTATCGCCTTCAGTTCTTCTTAGTTACTTCCACACAGCATAAATATTTATCCCATTGACCATTCCAGCTCCCTGAGAATGAATGCCATCTACCATGTAAAAAATTTTGTTTATGGAACATGCTTTGCTTCTAACAGCACAAAAGTGTTTTTATAGCTCTGTTACAGTAGGCATATTACGTCTTTTTTGTACTGCTGTGGCCTAATGAAACCCTTCCCAAACTTGTGCCATACACTCTAAAACCACAGCAAGAAGCACTCTTGCATTAAAAGCTTTGTTACCTAAATAAAGAAAACAAAGAGAGAATGAAAAAGAGGGCATGTTACAGATGGGGAACTGAGACACGCTGATTTCCTCAAAAGTATTTTCCAAAGACATACAATAAATCACTGGCAGAAGCTCTGATCCCTTATTCCCTATTCAGTCTCAAACTTTCCTTTCTTTTATTATTTCCTCTTCCACATGATATTACTTACCCACACACATGAGCAAGATAACTATCACCACTATGATGCTATGCTATTATATAGCACTAAGGATGAATAAAGATGCAAGCTATGGAGTATATCAGTTTTATAGTGTGCGTTCGAATGTCACAGCTCTCCCCCCGTAACAGTACTGCATCACTGTTTCCATAGTAACAAGATAACATGAGTCACTTTGGTGTATGTTACTGTCTCTGAAAGAGTCCAACCTCAAGATGAGAATACCATATTGGACTTTGTAAATGAATTCTGATTTGTGCTTTTTATGCAAAATATATCCCCAAATGATGTACCAACTTGAACAGTGCAGTTATTTAATTGGATGATAGCAAAGACTTTACAGAGAGAAAAGAAAACAGGTTTTCAGGTGTGACAATGAGCTGAAAATGCTTTTCTTTTTAGATAACAGGAGCTACAAGGCAACAGATTCTCATGCCAAATTAAAAAATGTTTATATTAAACGGACAGGAAGGAATTACGGGATGGTAGTGACATATAAGGCCCAGCAAAAGACTGTAGAGAGTTTTAAAAATAGAGTAGTCCCCAAAAGACACCTGATGGCTGAGGAAAAGGTGTGATATGAGCTCACTCATAGTACAGGTATAATGGTAGCAAGCCAGGTGTCTGCACATCCCAGCAGTCGAGATCTGGGAGATAACAGACACGGGAAGTAAGAGAGCCCAGCAAGAGGACAGCAAGCTACAGTGGAGCTGAAAAATAGCAGCAGGTACAATGGACAAGGAGCTGACTCGTGTGAAGTGATCAAAAACCTGCTGGGAATATGTACATGGAGACTGTAAGATGGAAGAGAGAGGGAATGGTACTGCAAAGATAGGTAAGAAAAATCACATACAAGGTGTAGACAAATCATGCCCGTCCAGCTCCAGGAACCATTTCCACCACTCCTAAAAATTTGACCTGAGGTAGGCAATCCCACACAAACCTCTTCCCACTGCTGAGCTACAAAGCCCACCACATAAGCTCACTTCCTTATCTCATTTTTGGAATGTTTTTCAGGATATCAGTTGTTTCATAGAATAGTTTGAAATGCAAAATGTATATAATGGGCTGTAAAACACAGGGAATTTTCTGACTGGCTCCCTATGTGGCAGGAATGTGATTGAAATAATGTAACATGATGCATTCTTATAATTCAATTACTTTTTTCATATATTTTGGCTGTTTATATATCTTGTCTACCTTTTGATGTCTAAAAGTTAAATTAATTCAAAAGGTCTGTACAGCTAGAAGAACCTCCCTCTGACTTCTAGAGACGTGCATGGCTGGGCTTGTATTCTCCTACCATGTGTATCCCTTTTAATGGTTCAGACTTCAAGGGGCTGACAGCATTTCTTCATTTGATCAATAGCCTGAATAGTTGCTCTGTGCTCTAGCGTGTACAATGGAAGGGGCCCGGCAGCGCTACCTCTCTCAAAAAAAGAATTAAGGCAAAGTCACTTCTTCCCACAGCAGTCCTGCACACCAGCTCTTCATTTGTGTTGAATGTCGCTAAATCCAGATGGGAGCTCCACGCCGCCATGCTGAAGCAGCGGCAGTCCCTCACTGATGAGGTCAGCAGCCACAGGAGAGCACAAAGCGGGTCTTTAATCAGTCAGTCCATAACCAGTCGAGAAGAGATTAAATTGCCTCCACTAAAACACTGGCCAACCCTCACTGCAAGGAAAGTCTTCAGTTAAATGGTCTTTTCTTCTCTCAAAACTTTGCTTCACACCATTTGTGAGAGGAACCTGGGGAAACCTTTGTAAAATCATGAGAGCAGGAGATACACTTGTGTGAAAGTATGAAAGTGTAGCTGTATGGTCTACTGTGCAATAGTTTTCCCCATAAAATATCCTATTCTCCTATTCATGTTTCATTCAGGCTGGTGGGGACTCAAGTGGCTGTAATGAGACAAGCATGAGCGAAAGACAGACACATAGACTGTGAACTGTTTCAGCAATAATATTTCTCAGGAGCTGGTTATGCTCCTGAGTTTTAAACGCCACTTACTTATTGAAGGAAGATAACTGAAGTGAAGATGAGTATAAACATGTACCTGAACAAAAAGATTTGCACCAAGTCAGCCAGTGATCTCACTCCTCTCTCAGTGAACCAGTCCTCTGACCTGCCCTGTGAGAGCTTTTCTTCTTCCTCCCTCACTGCCAGCTCTGAGCATCCTTTTCATCCAGAGGTCTCTGCCATTTCAGATCACCTGCTCTACAGCTGACTTTTGCTCTAGCACTGCTCAGGCTTCTAGGGAGTTCAGAAATGACCTTATGTTTTACAGAATTCATTCAAGCTTTCAAACACAGCAAGACATTTCAGCACCTATTGTATATAGTACCTGTCCATAATATGACATGCCACAAAACTTCACACCCTATCTGCAGAATATACAGCTGAAATGTATTTAACCTTCAGCACATACAAAAGCAATAAACAACTAGAACTTTGCCTCATAGTAGGGACATGAGAAATGCGAAAATCTGGTAAATGGTGATGGAGCAAAACTTTCAGTAGAAAAGTAACATAGGCAGTCTTCACAGTAATGCTGACAAATAGACTATTATTATAGGTGTTGGGATGTGTTATGGGGCTCTTCCCCCTTTGCCTTGCAAAGGAACTTGCTAGAAGATACCAACAGGACTCCAGCCTCTAACCCTAAGCTTGATTTACCCCCACAACAACAAAATATAACAATATTCTTTAAGTGGAAACTACTCAGAGTTGCTGGGTGAGATAGGTAAAACAAAAGCTTTGAAAACTATTTCACTCCTTCACAGGGAGAGTTGGAAGGGGATGCTTTTGTAGAGTGTTTTGTTTTACTTAGTGGTTTTTTTAGACAGTCTTGATTTGGAAGCCAGCAGGTTTCACTGACTTCCCGCATTACATTGACTTTACATCACTTGGTCCCCAGACAATTATTCTTCTCTTCATCACCTCTAAACACTGGGTTTCGGTCTGCTCCTTGTTACAGATCAGACCCCTGCACTACTGCTCCAATTCCTGCTTGCTTATTACCTGTGTTTCATCCCTTTCTGTTAGGGGAAAGTATAATTTTTATTTTCTTCCCAAATGCTCCAGCTGCAGGCAGGATAACATAAAGTAGCTTTCCTTTTTACTGTTACAGTGCATATGATGTGCACAACAAACTGGAACAAACAAATCAAGTGGCTGTATCAGACTCCCTGGTATGGAACAAGATAATCTCTTTCTTTCATCAGGATTCCCACTTGTGATTTCACATTGTCTATGAACTCTGGATGCAATGTTTGCACTATTAGATGTCTGCAATGCAGTGGTGGGGGATGGATACCAAAAGGTTTTCTTAATAATCAGCTAGAAGGAAACAGGCATCTTAGGGTGAAATTCATTGAACAAATTTTAAATGATTGTTTTAGGCTGAAATAAGTAAAATCTTGCTTTTCAGAGACTGAGTTTTTGGGGGACTGGGGGGTTGTCTGAGGGCACTACATTGATTTGATTTCCCCAAAGCAAGCCAGACATAAGTGGATCAAAAGTGGAAAATATATGGCAGACATTTACTTTTAGAACACTTAAAAAATTGGGGGTTTAGTTCCTCATCTTGATCATGGCAGGGTTATATTAATTGCCTAAATGGTTTAGGGCACAGTCCTCTGGAAGAAATAACACCATGTGTTGAAAAATACCATCGGTAAGTGAAGAATGCACTAGGGAACACATTAAGACAATGAGAAAAATATTTTAGGACATAGTTTAAACTCTGCCAGTTATGGAAAACAAACTACTCATAATCTTTATATGCTTCATGTTTTTCTTCAATGGTATCATCTTCTCTTCTAATCAGAACAAGCAAAAAATCCAACTAAAGCCGACTAAAAATTGCCCACCCAGGTCTTTTTCTTTATCCTTCCTGAAACTGCAAGTCATTGTGTTGGACAGCTGGGAATTTCCCGCTCACTAAAGGCTCTGTATCCTCATGTAAATAATCCTCTACAGAAAATGGAATAATTTCTCACTAAGATTATGCCAGTCCTCAGGTTACAGAAGAAGCCACATGGATATTTTCCTGCAAGTCTGTTGGAAATTAGTACTACCTATCTCATAAGTGGGTTTATTGAATAAGGAAGAGTAGGGGAACATTTGTATTGAGTTTCTTGGAAGTTTTGTCTGATATAGTTTATAACTCTTTGTAGATGTCCTTGTAATGTCATACTGGGATCTTCCTAACTCATTCTGTACCACACAGAAAGTTGTCATAGGCCTGAAGCTGTTAATATCATAATATCACATTAAACTGCAAAGAGAGAAATACAAAGAGATATCATAGATACTCACCCTATAGTCCTCCTTCTCTTGTCTCAAAAGGATCAGTTTCAAAAATTTTAATTTCAGAAAAAGTCTCAAGCATGATGTGCTTTGCTGTGTTGATTAGGAAAGCTAGACTTACACCTAACCAGCTCTTTAGCCAAACACTTGTTAGAGACAAATATTACCTCATTAATCTACCAGTTTAGAGAACACGGTCAACTTGCAAGCAGGAGAGTACCTCTATGTCTCTAAAAGGAGCTCATGTTCCAAAATCCTTTAAGAGATAGGAATACTCCAGAGTAATAAAATGTCAAAGTGCCAAAGGAGGCTGTGCTCTCCAAACTTTGCACTGGATGTCACTTATCCCCAAATCCTCTCTGACAACACAGAGGAAAGCATCCACGCCAGCCCTCGGGACTCTGCAGCACATGCCTGAGAGCCGGCAGCTCAGGGGTAACTCACACTGCTCGGGTCGTCTGCTCACTTCTCCCAAGGAACATAACTCCCTGCAGCTATCAGCTCACTCAAAGACCACCCTGATTACTGGGTAATCCTGAGAAAAACGAATTACTCCTATTTATACTATCAAGATAAAATATTAAAGCAAATGATTATGATACTGGAAAAAAGAGGGAGAAAAGTAATGTTAAGCATCCTCCCTGGTTTGTATATTGTATCAGTTACCACAGAGGGCTAGAAACCCAGTCTTTTGCCCTAAAAAAGCTTCCTACGGTTGTTTTGCTAAAAGCAGAGTTTCTCTTCAGCTATTATAACTTAACTGCTTGAATGGCTATTCAGCTCAGCCCCAATCTCTGCAGACTCAGTGCTCCTTAATGTCCGCTGAATTTGTGGATTTCCTGTGTCTTTTCTAAAGGTAGGTCTTCACAATATTGGTAGGTGCAGTCTGTGCTACCTTCTTCTCATGGTGTCCCACCATGCTGCACCTGGAACCTGCTGTTACATGACTCAGTTTTCTTCACAGCATGTAGGGGAGAACGGAGGGTCACAAAGAGCAAATGAGCTGCTTAGGGAAAGAGTATGAGAAACAGATTAAGTACAAGAGTAATCCTTTGATATGTCCTCTCAGCATTTGGCAACTAGAGGTTTAGAATCTTCCTCTACTGAAGACTGAATCAGGACAAACATGTCTAATAGCTACCTATATATATATGTGCGTCTGTGTGTGTGTATGTGTGTGCATGTGCGCATATATATACATAAAAAATACAAAATCCACTTATATTTTTGGTCTCCGTAACACTTCGTGCTAAAAAGTTCCATGCATTGTTTTGCCTGCTTCTTGCTACATGATAATTTCAGTACTTTTATTTGTTCTTGTATTGTAAAAAATGGTGGAAGATGATTCCCCATCACCTTCTCTGTTCATAACTTTCTAGCCCTCTCTCATATCCCTACTGCCTCTAATTGAATGTCTCTTCTCTGAAATAAAAGATCTTAATCTATTTAGTATATCTTCACATAGAGATCTGTTTCATATTTATTGCCATACCTCCTGCTCTTCTCTCTAAATACTCTTGCTGTTGTATATGCTTTTTCAGAGGGGATATCAAAACCATTGGCAGTTTTTAAGATGTGGGTTCACCACTGATTTACAAAAAAACATAGGGCTGTGTTCTGATCTTTTGGTCTCCACTTCCTCCCTGACAGTGTGAAATCATCACAAAAACAGCATGCTGAGGAGGATCTGCTCAGACCTAGCTGATAGGAAATGCTCAGAGCAAAGAGATTCCACCACTAAATGCAAACACTAACAAGAAGGGCTTCTACAGGTATATCAACAAGAAAAGGAAAGTTAAAGAAAGCGTACTTCCACTGATGAACAAGAATGGTGACCTAGTATCAACAGACGAGGAGAAGGCTGAGGTACTCAACAACTTTTTTGCTTCAGTCTTCTCTGGCAACCGCTCTCCTCACCCCTCCCAAGTCAATGGACAACATGATGGGGACCAGGGGGGTAAAGCCCCTCCACTATAAGGGACGATCAGGTTCGTGACCACCTGAAGAACCTGGACATATATAAGTCTATGGGACCTGATAAGATGCATCCCAGAGTCCTGAGGGAATTGGCTGATGTAGCTGCCAAGCCACTCTCCATGATATTTGAAAAGTCATGGCAGTCAGGTGAAGTCCCTGGAGACTGGAAGAAGGGAAACATTGTGCTGATCTTCAAAAAGGGTAGAAAGGATGACCCTGGGAACTACCGACCTGTCAGCCTCACCTCTGTGCCTGGGAAGATCATGGAACAGATCCTCCTAGAAGCTATGCTAGAGCACATGGAGGACAGGGAGGTGATTCAAGACAGCCAACATGGCTTTACCAAGAGCAAGTCCTGCCTGACCAACCTAGTAGCTTTCTATGAGGGAGTTAACACATCAGTGGACAAGGGAAAAGCAATGGATGTCATCTATCTGGACTTCTGTAAAGCCTTTGACACGGTCCCCCACAACATCCTTCTCTCTAAATTGGAGATATACGGATTTGATGGGTGGACTGTTCAGTGGATAAGGAATTGGTTGGATGGTCCATCCAGAGGGTAGCGGTCAACGGCTCAATGTCCAGATGGAGATCAGTGACGAGTGGTGTCCCTCAGGGCTCCATACTGGGACCAGTGCTGTTCAATATTTTCATCAATGACATTGACAGCGAGATCGAGTGCACCCTCAGCAACACCAAGCTGAGTGGTGAAGCTGACACACCAGAAGGACAGGACGTCATCCAGAGGGACCTGGACAAGCTGGAGAAGTGGGCCTGTGTGAGCCTCATGAGGTTCAACAAGGCCAAGTGCAGGGTCCTACACCTGGGCCGGGGCAATCCTTGGTTTCAATACAGGCTGGCGGATGGTGTGATCGAGAGTAGCCCTGAGGAAAATGACTTGGGGGTCCTGATGGATGAAAAACTGGACATGAGCTGGCAATGTGCACTCGCAGCCCAGAAGGCCAACCATATCCTGGGCTGCATCCAAAGCAGCGTGGCCAGCAGGTCAAGGGAGAGGATTCTGCCCCTCTGCTCTGCTCTGGTGAGACCCCACCTGCAGTTCTGCGTCCAGCTCTGGAGCCCTCAGCACAACAAGGACATGGAGCTATTGGAGCGGGTCCAGAGGAGGGCCACAAAAATGATCCGAGGGCTGGAGCACCTCTCCTGCGAGGACAGGCTGAGAGAGTTGGGGTTGTTCAGCCTGGAGAAGAGAAGGCTGCGGGGAGACCTTATAGAAGCCTTCCAGTGCTTAAAGGGGGCCTATAGGAAAGACGGGGACAGACTTTTTAGCAAGGCCTGTTGTGACAGGACAAGGAGCAATGGTTTTAAACTAAGGGAGGGTAGATTTAGACTGGATTTAAGAAAGAAATTTTTTACAATGAGGGTGGTGAGGCACTGGCACAGGTTGCCCATAGAGGCAGTGGAGGCCCCATCCCTGGAAACATTCAAGGTCAGGTTGGACGGGGCTCTGAGCAACCTGATCTAGTTGAAGATGTCCCTGCTTTTGCAGGGGGGTTGGACTAGATGACCTGTAAAGGTCCCTTCCAATCCAAAGCATTCTATGATTCTGTGATTCTATGATTCTATGATTCTAAATCCTGCCTTTTTCTGAGGTTTTACTAGCTCCAGATCAGGATTAAAAAACACAAACTCTCCTCATGAAGAGCACTCCATGACATCATATACAATATATCACACTGTATGCAGAGCACTCACTGGATCTGGGAGAGCTCTGGTCCAATTTACCCCTTTCTGCTGGTGATGATTCAAAGCCATTCTCCTCGGCTCCAGACAAGTACTCATGAAGGTGAACTTACAGGTGGGTCTCCTCTCAAGTGACGCCTTGACTGGTGGGGAAAGCATCCAGCCCTCCTCTGGCTCAGCGGGTCCTGGAGGGTTTTTTGTAAGCATAACAGCTTTAAAAGAAGGGATAGAGAGTGTCTTCTCTTCAGACTAGAGCAGTAACAGGGCACTTTCTTCAAAGGTAAGAAATGTGGATTTAAATCCACGGAACTAAGGAACTAAGCTGTGGTTTTCCACACGCTGGTCAGAAGCTCCAACTAGTGAGCTGCTATACAAAGGGAAGAGTGCTCATACTTTCCAGCTTTGTTAAAAGGGGGAAAAAAAGCCAAAGTAAAAACAGTTGCTCCATTTTTACAGCCCCTGATCTATCAGGCTCTTTGTGACAACAGAGACTCTATAAGATGTCTTAAGCTGAAATGTTGGAATACTCAAAAGTTATTCTTCACTCCTGAAATTCTCAACTTAAAAGCCTAATTCTTGTAAATGTGGGAATAAAAATGGACAATTGTACACTATGCAGTGACACTCTTTCAAGAACAGAAAAGCAAGACATTCTTTCCTATTTTTCCTGGCATACGCGGGCTTCAGAACTGAGATTTCTGCCACAGTATAGCAGCAAGAAAATAGGGGAGTTTTATCCAACCTGACAAATTGCAGAGTCTAGCAACAGGGAAAGGCAGGAAATTTTTTTTTGCCTTTCTTTTTCCTTTGCTTTGTTGGTAAATTTTTCCTCCAGATATTGGAAATGAACAGAGCAAAAGGAAAGGTGGGCTTGAATTCAGAAGAAATAAGGCTTTGATCTTAAAGAAGGTAAAAATCAGAGCACAGAGAGTACACATATCGCTAGGTCAGGGGAAGTGATGTCACACTCATAATGAGCAACAACAATACTTCTGAAAAAAAAACTTCAAAAAATGCCTCCTAGATACTAAATCAAGGGGTATGTTTGCATGTTAACTGCCTCCAAGCAATCTTTTATATTAAACTACTTTACGTGCAAGACTTCCAGATCATTTACAGGGCGAGTGCTTAGGAAAATAGGGGCTTTCCAAGCGCCTGAAAAGATTGTCTGACTGATTGTCTGTCTACAGGTTTTCTTTTAAAGCTATTTTAAGTATATGATCCCATCCCAGCTATTTAACTCAGGAACCTGTCAATTACACACTGCCTAATTGAACTCTCGGATACTGTAGGATTGCAAGCCACAAAGCATATGAACAAAAATGTGAAGAAAGGCTTTTCTGCTGTGATTTCACTCTTCAAACCCAATTTGAAAAGGTCAAATTTCAGATTGCACAACCCCATTGAGAGTTAGGGACTAAACTGGGACAATCACAAAAAAAAAGAAAAAAAAAAGCTAATTTTTTCTTCCCCTTTTGAAAAGCAAGAGGAGGTCTTTAATACCAGTTACTTGCTGGGGCTGATAGCAAGGTCTGAGGGTGGGGAGAGGACAATGAAAATTGAAAAAGGGAAACATATGCGTCAGTTTTTGTACTGCTGAGCTAGTAAATGGATGAATGACTGACTGTGTGACATCTCCTTCAGAGACACTTTGCAATCCTGCTTTCTCTTCTTTGATTTTTTTTTCTTCAAAGAGAAAATATGGGATACCAAACAGATTTAGGGGCTAAATAAGGGAAAATACCTCTGGAATAGCTTTTACAGAAGGCTAGAAATAAATTGTGTATTTCACAACGGTTGGACTGTGGTTCTGAGCCAAAGCCCCCTGAGGTTAAGTGAAAACCTCCTTGATTTCAACAGGCTTTGCATCAGAATCTAAACCACAGTGTTTTACAGTAATGAGAGTGGCAGTATCTATCTTGACATGTATTAAACGAATTTAAACTACCTATTTAATCAGTAGACAAATGGATTTACATTGTCTCCATGTCTACTGATTGACTGCATAAGCAAGTGTGACCTCAGCTGGTGTAAAACCTTAGGACTCCACCAACTCCACTGGAGCAGGGACAGTTTATGTCAGCAGGGAGATCTGAACCATAAAGGAGAAGGGACTTTACACAGTATACAGCCATCCATGCTGTTAAATAGTATGAAATATGACTGAGTGAGCTCATAATATTAGCTGATGAGCAGTGACTCTAAGGAAGAAAAAGCATCTAACCACATATGCTCATTTGACAGGTGGTTTGCAATTACGATCACCCCCAAATGTTGTCAGAACTATGCCCGGCACACTCTTTGATATTTAAGGGGTAACTGAGTGTTAATTCTATTGACCTTATTTGCAGAACCTCTTCCATCTGGGAGCATTAGTGACTGTCAGGCAGCACACTTTACATAGCTGTCTACTGGATGTTTTTCTTTCAGTGATTTTTTTCTTTACCTGAGGCATTTCAGTCATGTAACTTCAGCAATCAATTTTGGCCCAAAGCAGCATAGGCCTCAGGCACAGAGAAGCAAGTATTTGCATGCAAGCTTGCTATTAAAGCACCAGGGAGAAGAGTGAGTCCACAAAAGCTTAAGAAATGGGAATCTGAGTTGAATCATCACACAGTCAGCTAAATTACTGGCCCTGTAATTAGCCTTTTTGGAGGTCTCTTAAATTGTTAATCCCTTTGCTGGTTATAATTGCTTTATTGAATCTAAATTAATCCAATGTTTTAAGAAATAATCATGCAATTCTAATGGCTACATAAAATAAAAAAAAATATGGAAACTACTTTGTTTGAGACCTAATTTAGATTAAACTCTGCTGAAACAGTCTTGGGAATGGTATTTTTTGCAGAATTTTGTTCAGGGAGGGTTGAGTTTGGGGGCTGGGGTGGGTAATATTTTATTTACACAGTGTATGCAAAGCAGTTGTATTTAAAAATTCACCAGATTGGGAGTATTCACTGCATATGGGGAGTGAGTCAGTGCCAAATCAGAACTGGATCCATGCCAGGAAAGAGGGCCAGGGGGTTAGACATCTGTAACGTGTTGGATGGGATGGAAGAAAAACCTAAAACACTTCTGTTTGTTACACATCTAGGCTATTTCCTAGCCATTCATCTAGATCTGAATTTCCAGACCAAAATTGATGTACCTAAAGATGGACATTTGCATATTTTGCAGTGCACAGAAACTTTATTGGGTCCCAGAAGGACTAACTTAACCTGAATATATATCACTGAAATACCCAAGGGTAATCAGGTCTTATCTGACCCAGTCTGGGATAGAAAAAAAATATATCATCCAGGTGTCTGGGACTTCCAACACTACCAGGAATTACCTCATTATCCTACAGCACTAGCTTCATCAGATAAAGAAGAGGATGGGGGGAAGGACATGGAAACACGAGAAGGAGAGCAGATAAAAGGGAACTAGGGAGAAGAAAAAACATGTTGAGTCTTAATTGAGCTTGGAGAGGAAGCAGGAGGAGAAAAACATAGTTGGCTGGGTTATGATTTATTCTCTCTAGTGATCTATGTTTGCAGTGGATTGAAACGTGCTCTTGTTCCTAATATATATTTTATACGCTGTTTATCAAGTGTGAAGTCAAGGATGAACAAGTTAAGTTATGGGCAAAGTATGACGCTTCTTTAAAGCCAATCTCATCAGGCACTACTTTGTAAAGCCCAGTGAGCATGTTAACATTTTCTGAGCTGTTATATTCTACTCTGAGCCCCAGCTCAATGAATATGTTGTTTTAGTGTGTTATAATAAACATTTAAATGCATTACACTTTATATAATCTCTTATATGCATAATGTGCAATCTTGATCCCCAGTGCTTCACCAAGAAATCATCACTGACTGAGCACAAGAAAATTTGAGGTTAAATTTGGAAAGAGAAAGAGGCAAAGAAGAGCAGAGCCAGATACACAAACCAATGGAAATACAACCCTCTTTCTTTTTCTCCATTCACCTATAAAAGTAAGGGGAGATATGGCCAAGCTTGGAGGGGTAGCAGGAGAGAACCAACACAATGAACAGAGATCACTGGTAGCAAGTCTCCAAGGATTCATAAATAATTATAACTGTTGACACATACTTTGTGCTTTGATTCCTATTTGTGGAATATTTTGCTACCTTTAAGAGAATTTCTAGACATGCCATGTTTACGTATACATTTAAAGTTCCATATTCATATGTACAGATATGCAGGGTCATCTTTTTTACAAACTACTTTTTGGATTGTTGAGGCTCCAGCCGTATACATGAGTATTTAGAAGATCATCACAATTAGCCCTGATAAAAATGAAAGGCGTGTTTGAAACTAGCTCAATGTACTTAAGTGTCCAGTTACTCTTGGGAAAGCAAGTGCGTAATAAAATGTCATCTTTGAAATACAGCTCTGTATCTCTTACACACAGCTGAAAAACTGCCGCTTCAGCAATGAAGCATGACAGCTGCTCAGAAGCATACTGTGACTCTACATGCTATTCTCTTCACTTCGTTACGATACCCTCAGTACCTCTGCAGTTATGGAGCTTTTAGCCAAATGTATTTTAATTTGTACACAGAGGAGAATTTTATGACACATAGCTATCAAATGATCCATTGCTATAACACACTTTTCTTTTTCCATGATCACCAAATTCATAATTCTATAGACAAACAAAAAAACAATCAGGTTCATCTGGATGTGTGCCTCAAAGTCCACATATGTACTACATTTGATGTCATTAACATGTTGAAGCCAATTTTTTTAGTCCTTCTTCACATTTAGTATAGAAGGAAAGAAAAACAATCTACTGAACCAATAAGTTGCCTATAGTTAGCAATATTTTTCTCTATTATTTTAGTATTACTTTACAGGGAAACAAAGGTAAATACATTAAAAGAGAAACCATCAGCATCCTTATTATTTCTCCTTCCAGAATATCTGTCCTCATGTCTCATTTACTTCAAGTTCTTTTTTTAACTGCAAACACTTCTTGAAGTCTTCACCCTTAGCTTCAGTTGAGGAGCTCATCCTGCACTAGGCATAGCCTAGTGGCTATGCTAGCAGATAGCATCTGTACCACGCCAGCTACCTCCATCTGAAGGAAAGGTACGAAGTGTTCTAGGACACTGGTCTGGCCTGATCATGCATTCCTCAGTGATCCAATACCTAGGAAAGACACATAAAAAATGTATAATCAAATTAACTATGTGAAGTGGCACAAATTACTAAAGGCCAGTATAAAAGGATACCACAAACCCATAGGAGAAAAACTTCTATGGGCTCAGGAACATGCCTGTGACAGAATTTGAAAGGCAAATAAAGCATCATGAGAAAAAACTTAAGTGCATTATTAACAAGAGAAAAATTGAAGAAGGTAATAGTTAACAACAAAATATAGTTAATCACTAGCAAGTGGGCTAAAGTGTTGACTCTGAGAAAGGATTTGGGGAGCAAAGTGATATCTTTTATTAGACTGACTAATTTAGTAATAAAAAAAAATAGATGAGTCTTCAGGAACACAAACCAGCTCTTGAGGCAGATGCTTGTCTATTTTCCAGCTATATCCATTGGATTAATAAAAGAGATTGCCTTTTCCCCACAACCTTTCCTTGCTTATACTTTAGGTTATCATAGTTACAGCATTATCACTATATCTTGAAAGTGTTCCATGACCTTTTTGCTTCAGCCTTTGCTTAAAAGATCAGTTTTAATGTCATAACCAATCCCATTAAACTCATCAACAGAAGGGTGAAAATCAGGCTAGAAAAAGGAAAGAATAATGGTAGAATCTACATAGATAATGTAGTAGTTTTCAAGTCGGCTAGGCCTGATGTAACTCAGCACTAAGAACACAGAAAACAGTTTTCAGACCCATCAGCAATTACCTTTAGCAACTTGAGGGATACAGATTCCAGAAGACTAAAAGGGCAAACATTTACTTACTTTTAAAACATAAAAAGGTGAAGAGAGCCTAACTTCAATCACTAGAAAAATATCAGAACAAATAATGAAAATGTCTATTTGTAAGAATCTGGAATATAACCAGGATGTAAGAGCCAAGATTAATTTTTAATAAATAAATTATGTCAGGACAAATTTATTTCTCTCTATGGCAGATAACAAGCTTTAAGGACAGAGCAGAATAAATACTGTCATGCATCTGGATTTTGGCTTTTGACATCTCACAGGACATTCCCATAGACAAGCAGATTTAAGGGTAGTTAGACAGTTACTTGGGAAATTCCATTCCAAGAATAGTTATCAATGATTCATCTTCAAATGGGCAAGACGCATCAGGTCAGGTTCTGCAAGAATCTGTCTGTATGACATATTCATTAATTAACTGGTAGATAGATTAAGATGCTTTTTGCATTTGAAAATGACACTAAGCTAAAAAGGCTTCAAACCCTTCAGAGTGCAGAATGTACATTTTAAATTATCTTGGTGAACAGCAGAAATCTGAATTCACCTAAACAATTAAATTAATTCACATGCACGTGCACAAGTAAAATTATCTGCACAAATATAAGCTGGAGAATGACTGGCAAGACAAGCACAGTGTAGAAAAGAATGTAACAATTAGAATGGATCACAAACAAGCAATAAAATCATACCATTGCACAAGAAGCAATCATGCTGGGTTAAAGAAAATGAGTACATTTTATGTTAAACACACAAAACATTCCTTCCACTCTACTCACAGTTGGTAATCCTTTACCTGGATCTCTGTGACCACTGCAGGTTATCTCATGTCAAGGCATGCATCGACCAGCTGGAGAAAGTCCCAAAACCAGAAATAAGAGTGAACTTCCAAAAAAAAGTGATCTAGCATAAGACTTTGCAAGAACCGGGCTTGCTTAATCCAGGAGAGGGAAGACTAGGAGGAGATTTGATAACAGTTTTCAAATTTTCAGAAAGATTCTTTGTGAAAGAAGATAATGACGTGCTTTCCATAACCTCTGAAAAAGAGAAAAGATTGCAATAAGAGAGAATTAGGTTAGAGGTGAGAGAAATATTTCAGTGTGAAAGGCCAACTAAGCAATGAGTAACAGACCTACGGAGATTTTTCCTGCTTGTTAGAAATTTTAAGGAGGAGTAAGCCAAACAACAGTGAGGATTGGTTTTCTGTATCAATCCTGCTTTGGAGCACACTTTTGAATTAGTGGATCTCATAAATACTTCACAGAAAGTATTATTATCAAATCTTAACGCAACTTTCTACGCTTGCTCTATTGCATAGACTGTGGTGCTAAACATATATCTCTATTAAGGGCATTATAATGTAAGTCAAATATGAAAACTGAAAGTAAAATGATTGCCATAAAAAAAGGATTCAAGATCCCTTTAACTAGGCAGCATGCTAGTGACTACAGCAGAGAAATAGAAACTGGAGATATATATGCTTTTCACAGATTTTTCACAGTAGACCTCTACTTTCTGTCCAAATATTTCATTGTTCCAAAAAGGTCAGAGTTTAATTATTAATTACACCCACAAAATGTGAATGCCTTTGTGACTAGTCCATACTGCATTGGCTTCTAAGGTTACTACATGCTCAACAGTTTTCTGTTTCTTCACATTAAAAAGTAAATAAAATAAAATCAGTTCCTGTATCCTGCAGCTCTTAGCTCTGACATGTCCATTATTTCAGAAATATTGATTCTTATCAGTTTCTTTCCCATCTTGAATTTTGCAGTAGATCATTATTTATGTAATACTGTTGATGATATTTGCATCATACCAGCATGATTATGCACAAAACTATAGCCTTAATATATGTATCAGCATACCATATGGAGGCAAATCCTTCAAGCAGTCTGGCTGATACTCCTCTAAGTTTCTCAGAGAGCTGAAATAATGAAAATTATATCTTGGGCCATTAAGAGGCAGGTGGTCCCCTGCCTCACTGACATAACTAGATCCAAACATTCTCTACTTTGTTGTAGACTCCAAGTCTTTGTCACTTATTACCTTAATGTTTGTGAGAGGAATAACATAGGGATGTTTAATTAAGCCTGTGATGTCCTTCATCTCCAGCTCTTTATAGTGCTTCAATAGCACAGGTGCACCGTTAAACAGACCTCTCCATCTGGGTGGAGAAGTACCACCAAGGCAAACAGAAATTCTGCACACAAAGCTGGGGAGGACCAAGTCCAAGAACAGTGAGAAGGCAATGTGTTGAGCTTACCCTCACTACTCAGAATAGGTCTGAAAGTCCTTCTCTTTCATAAAACACTTTTCCTATTCTTGAAAATAATGGGGATAGCAAAGCATAACTGCTGTTAAAAGCAGCTAACATCTTACCTGTCCCTGTTCCTGTGCACTCATAAAACTCACAAGTCATTCACACAACTTTGCTCACATTGGTAGATGTATACTAGAAAAAGCGTTCACAAGATCACACTTGTCAGTATGGATTCTTGTACTTAGAACAAATCTATACATCTTTTCTAATATGTGAGCTACTAGGGACTCATTTTCCCCTCATAATATGTAGCACTATGAGAAAAGAATATTTTAGAAAGTTTCTTTACTTCATTGGCAGGATTCGCCAAAATCAGTGTCATCCAAAGTAATATTCGAGAGAGTTTTTAAAGTTATTTTTAAAAACAAATACACATACTCTGACAGGAAAGAAAAAGCTTGTGCTAAGCTGTACAAAACCACAACCTACTACTGCTCTGATCATTATTCCCTGTTCTCAGTTACTGGACCACATGCCAACGCAGCTAAGACGACAGAGTCCAGGAATAATTGTGTTGGAGCTTTAGAGCTGTCTCTGGGTCTGTCACATCGTTAGACTGACCCTGTGCTGCTTGTCTTCCTCGTCCTCCTGAATGCTGTTTCCTTCCCTTCCCTTCCCTTCCCTTCCCTTCCCTTCCCTTCCCTTCCCTTCCCTTCCCTTCCCTTCCCTTCCCTTCCCTTCCCTTCCCTTCCCTTCCCTTCCCTTCCCTTCCCTTCCCTTCCCTTCCCTTCCCTTCTCTTCCCTTCCCTTCCCACATTTTTTCCTATAATTTGTCTCTTTTTTACCCATTCATGAATAAAATTCCACTCAAACCCAATATACATTCTGCTATACAGAAGGCGTATATAGCAGACCTTCAAGCTGTGAGCGCAGGTCCTGCTCAGGTGGGCAGATGGATTTAAGAAGCACACGTCTGCTGGCCTCGGAAATGCACACCTGGAGCCTTTCTGCTGAAACGCAGCCTGCACACAGCCAGCCTGCTTGGTTTTCAGTCTGAAGCCTTCACAAATACATACCACACCCTGTTGACTACCCAAGTACCTATTTCCTATTATAAATAAGATGTTCTTTCTTTTCTAACTAGATCCTGGCTCAACCTGGAAAACTCAGACATGGCTTCAGATTTCATGTGCCCTGTTCAGCTCAGGAAAGTTTAGTCTGCTGTCTGGAAGAAACTTAAGGATATCCAGAGTTGGATTTGGTTTGAATTTTGTCTTCTGCCACTAAGATAAAAATGGAACTGTGATTTTTTAGGGGGTGCCTGTGTCTACAGTGCTTAGACAGAAAGCTCCTGAGGGTGTCCAAAATATCCCGTGTGCTTCCACACCAAAGGTGTTCAGGTCACTCCCAGCATATCTAGCTGTACATCCTATGGGTATGCGCAAAGAAAAACCTGGGCCACAGGTTTTGTGGCATGCAATAAGTCATCTGTCACTCAGCCTCCTATTTTTCCATACTACGCAGATGTTATGAGCCTACCATGCAACCCTACATAAGATACAGGGTCTCATAGCAAACAGCAGGGGAGGAGGGGAAGAAACCAGGGTCACGGACAGATGCAGGCCCCATGGTTGTCAGCCCTCCCCAGTAGTTCCCAAGTGCTGACATTGTCTGAACTTGCAAATAGAGGTTGCGCCTGTGCATGGAGGAAGGATAAGGTGGCACAGAGATGCTCACTGGACCCCTTACTAGGCAAACTGTGGAGGTGCCACCACTGCCAGCCCAGCCAGTGAGTGCCTGCAAGCCTGACGGTGAGCACAGGCCTGGGTACAGCACGAGGGTCCCTGGAGCAGCAGTGTTGCAGCCCTTGCAGCTGCAGGGCATGCCTCAGAGACACAGTCAGGGGTGTAACCTCCCCTCACAGGGGGCTTTCAGCAGCCCTCAGAGCGTGCTGCAAGATGTGGGAGGATGGACAGTCAGGGCAGTTAGCCTTGATGACGCCTTCAACAGTGCTGCCAGGCATTGAGCTTTGAGGTCCAGCTATCATGCCAAGTATCTCAATCACCCCATTTGTAAACCAGTATTACAACATCCTGTATTAATAAGGGCTTGTCAGCAAGAATAAGATCCTTTAGGGCAAAGCTGCAGCTAGCATTTGCACGTTGTACTGCAAGCAAGGTGCTGGGCCTCCCTCTCCTGCTGTCCTTGTGTAGTGCCTTGTCAAAATTGTCATTGCTGCCCCACTGGGAATACAGGCACTGTGTACCAAAGAGGAGAAAGAAACCCCAGATAGGTGGGAAGGAGGAAGGAGAAGGTCTAACCTGGCTTCCTACCCTCTTGGCCTCAGTTTTGATCCATGGATCACAATGTGATGTGATTGGTGACCCATGGAGCTAAGGAACCAGCCCGCATTCTTCTTTATTTGGACACAGGACACATATCCAGAAGATCAAAGAGGATGTATTAAATCTTTTCCAAGCTCCACTCAAGTAGCTCCACACCCCCATGGCCAGCTTGTGTTTCACAAGCACAGACTTTCTCCAGTGACAAGAAACATTTATACCATAAGTTCCTTAAGGCCTAGTTTTTGCACTGAGAACAAGGCTGTGCCTTTTTAGGAATGCCAGAAATGCTATGTACGCATTGATAGATTGAAAAACAGCAACAAATTGCCTTCTCAAAAATATTAAAAATGCACATTAGGAACCGTTATGAAGAGACACTAATATCGCACAGTACAGATGACATTCTTATCACCGGAACGTCCTGACCCGAATCTATCTCTATTCAGTACTTTCAAGAAGACGGAGTAATCTCTGGGGACTTCACTGAGCACAAAGAGGAAAAGTGATGTGTCCACAGTAGGTAAAACAGTGATTCAGAAACGTCTTTCCTCAACCCATTACTATACCTGTTAAGCAATATTTCTTCACTGTATTAACAGGCTAAGAGATCATGAGAATTAATCACTGTGATTAATTGTGTATATCAATAAAATGTATATGACAGATTGTGTTTATTACATCTGGGGTTGGGTAGAAACCATACATTGCATCGAATGACTGTGTCAGTTCTGCTGCAAGCGCATTTCTTGCTGCTCAGCTATAAATAGTGCTCACAACACATGTGAAAAGGATCATGCTCCATTCCGAGGTGGGAAATCGCTGAAGAAAACTGTTCTGGTAAACAAGCCCTTCCTGATGGCTGTCTGAATAATTGGCAGCGAGCGCAGCTCCTGGATCGCTCCGCTGACAAAAACTGCCTCGCTCCTCCCTGCTACTAAAGCAACGCTGCGTATCAGGGAAGTCTGAGACCACTAATATGGAAACTGAGGAGTCTTGGTGCTGGCCTTAGAAAAACCCAGCCAAAACTGCACTCTTTAGCAAACCATCTCCTGGGTACGGCTTAGGTGTTCACTGCAGCTCCCATCTCAGCTGCGGATACCATCTCCCAGCCAGCTCTCACCGCAGGCTCAACGGTGGCTCAGCCCCGCAGGGCAGACACAATGGGCGTGTTTTGCCAAGTTAGAGATTCTCAAGGACAACAGTTTCACAGCCTCCACGCAGCCTCTTTCAGTGCTCCTTAGAAAGGCTTTTCTTGTATCTCACTGGAGTCTTCTCTGCTACAGCTTAAGCACATGTTTTGCTGTACTCTCCACCAAGACTATGGAGAACAAACTATCCTCCTTTCCACACTTCCTGGTTTACTTTTGAACATCCTAGACAAGGTCGCTATACCTGCTAACAGTATTTCACATAGTTCAAGACTATTAAGTGTTCATATATCATCCTGTTCCAGAAAGTACATGGGAGGCAGCAGGACTGCTGCATCTAATCAGTTGATAGAAAGTATGTTTAAGGGATCACACATCTCTGCTCTGTTCAGCAGTGTCACGCAGCATCTTCAGGACCTGCATCGCACAGCATTTAATGGTCTATTTTCCCCCTTCACCAATCTCATGGACAGTGCTAACCACAAATGTGTCCCATGTCCCATGAAGTACCCCTGCCAGGGAGCCTGGGAATTCTTTCCATTTCGTGCATTAAGCCATATTTACGTGAGCATTAAATATGCCAGCTGACTTTGGTATTAGTAAACATACCATGCAACTGATAGAAATATTGTTTGTCAGATATATTTAGGCTGCAAACACAATGGGGCGTATTCATACCATCCCCCTTGACAGTTTGCACAAGTCACCCTTCAGAGGTGCCCACCCCTTTCCACCGACTCTATGAGGAACACAGGCTCCTAAATTTTGGTGCACCAGATTGTATCTCAGTCTGATATCTAAAGTAGACAGTGAGTCAATCTTGCATCAGCACCAACAAAGGTGGTTATCTCAGTGTAGCACTTCTGGCCTATGCAATATTTGAGCAAGATCATGCACAACAAACCTCCCATAAGCGTTCAAGCTGGCAAAACTCAATGGCTCAAATACTTCCAAAAGAACCAGCCCAGTCCTGACTGAAATGAATTTGTTTTCAAATGTAAAAGTGAAAGCACAGGAAATATTTTGCAGTCTTCAGTCTAATAATTATGATGAGGCATCTAAAGCAAAAGATTTCATTTTGAGTCACTGGTCAGTATATACACCCTTTACGTGGTTAATACTGAGTTTCACAGTATAGGCAACATGTTCCAAACTTCTTTGGAGATATCCAGATCTTCACACAGAGAACCTGTTTAGTTACCGTTGACATTTAGAATATGCTATTTGTTTTCCTTCTCCTTTACATTTGACAGTTACTGATTAAGAAAGGACTTTGATATAGCCCATGACATGCCTGAGGGTATTTTTAAAAAGCAGTTTGGGGGAAGAGGAAGAGAATGAATACATGAAAATAAAACCTGATCTAAATTAGTAAATTACATGTTCCCAGATGTTTCCTTCTTGAGATCTCGCATAGAGCAACTGCATCAGGACACCTGTACTTTAAGGTTTTCAGTTGTCGCTAAATCTTTCTTTCTTTTTCATAAGCTGATCTCATATTTTCCAGAGTGATGTTGTTTTCACTTCACATCATCTGTACAAACAAACAAATAAAAAACAAAAAAAAAAATTCCCTCCCCCACAAACACAAGCACATGCACACACGTACTCCTTCCTCTCTTTGGTCTGCGCACAGTAGCTTGGCACCAAAAAGATATGTGATTAAGTTTTAACAAGTGTCAAAGCCAAGTGGCTCACAGACACTTACCTGGAGATCAGAATGTGGTTTAGGTGCTTTCTGAAATTCAAATTAGCAAGTGTCATTCTTCCTGCCTTCTACCACACTTCAGGGAATGTTTGATCTGCAGAGAGAGAATGAGACACAGAAAATGAGCAAGAGAGAAACCCCCAGGATCCAGGGGCTCAGACTTCCCACTCCCAAGCACTGCCGCTGTCTCTGGGAGCATGTGAATAATCAAGGTTACGCTTGCTTTCATGGCCATATTGCAGGGCACTAATGTAGTGCACTGTAGAACCGATTCCCTCATAAATATTTAGGTCAAGGATTTCAGCATAGAACAACAGTACAATTAACAATTCAAAATGCTACCACTGAAAGTTATTTTTGACACCATCAGCTGGAAGTGAGCAGACATGCCTTTGTTAAGTTACGATGTAGTCTATCATTTGTAATACAATATCAATGCAAAAACAATTCCTCAGAGCATTGATCAGAAATTTCATAATCTTTTTTTGTTCGCTAAAGTACACATTTTACAAAGGTTGTCATGGTCTCATGTTACTGCCATGTTGCTCAGAAATAAAAGAAAGACATTGCAAGGGAAGGAAGGAGATCTAACATCTGATGACCTACATGGGTTCTTTATTGTTAAAAATGCTAAATTTAGGTAGTTTCTGTATAGGAAAAAAATTAAATAGATTGCTATACAGAACATGTACATTGTATACATCAAATTCAATATGAATTTTACACTACACATAGTGGTCAGAATTAACATATCAGCATTACCTACATCTACCCCTCATACCTCTCTAATATACTGACATAAGTGCTTGAAAAAATACACCAACAACCACAAACACAAAAAGAGTTCCAATAGCAGATTGCAGTGTATGAGTAAGAGTGACCTCCCTTTTTTTTTTTTAAACTGAAAATTATTAAGTCCAGTGAACTGTAAGGACCTGTATCCCTTGTCCACCTGAGTATCCCATTAAGCTGCAGCTGACATATTGCAAAGGGAAAAAAAGATAAAATGAAAAAGAAACCAAGTGTCAGGAAAAAAGGAACTATCCAAGAAGCAAGTTTTTCCCCTTGCTTGTGCTCAGCCAGTCCTGTACCATCAGTCGTCTTCTACCTTCGCAGCTTCTATGTTTGCACGCCCAAAGCTGAACAGCCCATCCTGCAACCTCACACTGAGCTGGGGGCTGAGTTTTAACCAGACTGCATACACTGATATTTTGTCCATTTACACACACTTTAAATACTGACTCCCTTCTCCTGCCGCAGGACACAAAAAAAGAGACATCTAGTTTTATACTTAATCTTCTAGTTTTATACTGACTTGTTGAACTTGGGATTAATCCTTTCCTGGATATTGATGTAATTTTGGATATTGATATAAGCAATGTAAAAAGTACAGGGGCAGGGTAAGAAAAACTTGTAAGATCAAGGCACCGTGAAATCTTTATCTTTTCTGTGTGTTTTTCCTGTAGTTCCCCCTTCACTTTCAATCCCTCACCAAATTGCACAAGGACCTGCTACACCAAGTCCTTGCAGAGAAGGCAGTGGTGCAGGCATGCAACACGCACCTGGCGCATAGAAGAGGAACCCCTTCGCAGTGACTTTTCCAAGGTGAGAGATGGACTAAATGCAGCCCTGTCAGATGCCCTTGACTGCATCTAATTCTCAAGTGACCTGTTTTCCTACTCACTGAGCAGGACAAGGCAAGGACAAAGGGAAATTAATACATTTGAAACCATATATGCCTCTCGTTGATAAGAGCCCACTTATATGTATAGAAGAGGTACAATTGCTAAGTCTTATTAACAAAGAATCAGACTACCCCACCCTGTGACTTGCTAATCAGTTTTATATGTACCTATAAGTACAGGATGGGTTGTGTACCTGAAAATCTTTGCGATGATCCTCTAACTTGTCTTTGAGTGCTGCTGATTTTAATGTGGCTATTTTTTGTAGGCAGCAGGTAAGATCTGTGTGCTTTCTGAAAATGAAAGAGGATTTAAAAGGATGAAGGGTCCAGATCTGAAGACATTCTTTTGACTTTATTTTTCTGTCCTTTGGCGTGTTCGACAATCTATTCTTTTAGACTGATGCAATCAGTTCAGAAAAGGTATCATAGCAGCAAGCTTGAATTGCAGTGTAAAAAGCAACAAAGAAATCACTCTGTTCACCTTGTCCTAACAATTTTTTCCAAATATATATTGTCCTGGTTTCGGCTGGGATGGAGTTAATTTTCTTCCTAGAAGCTGGTATAGTGCTGTGTTTTGGATTCAGTAGGAGAGTAATGTTGATAACACACTGATGTTTTAGTTGTTGCTAAGTAGGGCTCGCTCTACGTCAAGGACTTTTCAGCTTCTCATGCTCTACCGACTGAGCAGGCTGGGGCTGCACAAGAAGCTGGGAGGGGACACAGCCAGGACAGCTGACCCCAACTGGCCAAAGGGCTATTCCATACCATATGGCGTCATGCTCAGTATAGAAACTAGGGGAAAGCTGGCTGGGGGACTGCTTCTCAGGGACTGGCTGGGCATTGGTCAGCAGCTGGTGAGCAATTGCATTGTGCATCACTTGTTTTGTATATTCTTTTATCGTTATTATTATTATTGTTGTTGTTGTTGTTGTTATTATTATTTTCCCTTCCTTTTCTGTCCTATTAAAGTGTCTGTATCTCAACCCACAAATCTTACTTCCCCCCCCCGATTCTCTCCCCCATCCCACTGAGGAGGGGGAAGTGAGCGAACGGCTGTGTGGTGTTTAGCTGCCTGCTGGGTTAAACCACAACAATATATACACACATACATAAATGCCTTTATTTAGAGCTCTGTTGAACTATAGAAGTGAAGAAAAAGAAAAGCATTGAATAATTCATCAAATTTTCTTCCTTTATCACTCAGGTCCAATTTTCCCACATAAACATATGCAACCAAACTGAATTCTATCAAATTATTAATATTAAACATGCAACCGCAGGATTTTATCCCAAAGAAAAAAAAAAGCCTTGCTAGTCAGCATTGGTAGGGTTTCTATGACTTCAGCTAGAGACAGGCACCTAGATCTGAACCAGCCATCTTCATCTCTGTGCATAGTCAATGTAGATGACAGAGTCCAGGGACTAAGACATCTCATCCTAAGCAGAGATCTAAAACAACCCATCTGAATACATTACAAAAGTATCTGCTTCTCCCACTGATAATAAGAGGAGCCCAGAATAACTAGCTCAAGTATAGACATCTACCCTACAGATGTTTAAAGTCACGAGAGATTAAACATTCATTGTGTCCAGTCTCTGACAAACCTTAAACAAACCAACCTATGCAAGTTGAATTATGACTACAGGAACTGTGTCACACAAATACATACCAATATCCAAAAATATTCCAAATATACTGTTACCTTCAAGTTACTGCAGGTAACTCCAATTAAAATGTGCTCTCCAGGAATACCTAACCAGATCCATTGCAGAATTTATATGTCTATAAAACACTCTCCTATGGCAGCAGAGCTTTGACTTGACTTTAGTGAAACTGGGCCTTAAGCAGAGAATATTCTTTCTATAGTGTTTATTAATTTAGCTTGCAAGGCTGTGTTTAGAGGGATGTTAAGCATTAACTAGTATGTTCTCTATTTGTGGATTATGTGTGTAATTCCCCACACTGAAAGATGAGCATATATATCTAAAAATAAAGCTCCATACACAGTTTCCCAGTAGACAATTGCTTACTCATTTAAAATGTATGTTTACTTAAAATTGCGCTCCCTGGGATGGCCTTATGAAATATACATTTCATTTTAGCAGGGATTCCCAAAGGAGTCAGCTGCCAGGCAGCCTTTTTCTAGCTCCTTCAGTACAAACAATGTAAAGCAGGACACTAAATCTTCAATAGCAGGCAACACTCCGGAATTAGAGTTTCAGCTCAGTTTCTGCTGACAGTGCCTGAGGTGCACCTGGATCTGAGCAATTCTGTTAGCACACTGGATAATTCATTCCCAGCAATTTGTTACCTGACATTAATTTCCTACAAAACCATGACATCTGAACATGCTCCACATAAAATCATTTTTAGGAAGGTCAGGGGCTAATAGGAAATGACTGACTGAGTGAAATTTCCCTAGTTATGCATGTTTTCAGTATTTTTGCATCCCAAACTCCTGCTAGATCCTCCCAGAGTAATTTTAGCTGCTTTTGTATTAGGCAATGGAGATATTAATTCTCCCAGCTGGGAATCTACCTTAAATTCTGTCCCACATTTTGAAAACATGAAGAAAGAAGAAAAAAACGGAGTTAAAATAAAGTGTGGCGTCACCCTATTGCATGAAGTCTCTAACAAACTACCAGTGAATTCAGCCAAAAGACTTAATACTATCTATCACATCAAACATGGTTACACAGACCATCTCCATTGTTAGTCATTGTCAAATAATATCTATATACCAATGAAAGGATATGTTTACGAAGAAACGTTTACTGCAGAAGTTCGTCATGTTTTGAATGAGTATAATGTTTTAGTGTATATTACAAATCCTTCAAAATCAATGTCACAACCAGTCAAAACAATAAAACTACATTACAAGGTTTTGGCTGAGGAAAAGACAGGGAAACAGTAGTATACAGCTTGGCAGGAGTCCTGAAGACATTTATATGAGGAGTCATTTAAAACTAAATCAAAAGGGATTCAGGCACCATTGGCTACAAGTAATACCAGCCAGAAAAACTAACCTCTATGAAATGATACTGAAAAAAGCTTTTAAAATGTACTGGTTTGCATCAAAGCCTTTCACCAAGTAAATGTCTGGAAAGAGTTTGACTGAACTGACAGACAGATCTGTTCCTCTCACTCAGCAAATATAAATCAAGATGAAACTATAGATGGTTTTATAGAGGAAAATTGAGGTACACTCCAGAGACAACTATGGTTTCTAGTAAGTAAAGAAAGATATTTAACTTTGAAGAAAAAAAGCTATGAAAACAAACAGTTGGAGAATATAAAAGGTGAGAAACTCTCCTCAGAGCTTTTATCTAGCCACTAATAGCAAAGGTGAGTGGCACTCGCTACAGGGAAAGTGGAAAGTGGGCTGCTCACATATTATTAAATGCAGGATCGGGTCCTGCTCAATCCTTCAGCCCTGTCAGATTTGCTGCATAGCCATCTCTATCAAAATGCATTGAAACTGTAGGATAAGAAAACATAGCAAATTTTCAGACTTTTCTACAATTGGTCAGGGCTCATAACAAGGGAAATATTAAAAATAAAAAGAAATTTAAAGGGGGTAGGTTAGAAATAGGATAGGAAAACAGGTAAGAAAGAAAATGGTTAAAATCTTTCACTCAACTGTAAGCAAAGTAATTTTTTTAAAGAATTGCAAACTCTGGCTCTTTGTAGTCTAAATAAGCTATTTACAGAAACCCTAGAGTTCAGGACAATTTGACATGTAAAGAGGAAATGAGCTATTAGTTTTGAAAGAGAACATCAAATCCAACAGGCAACATGGTCCATCATGAGAAAGTTACATGAGAATCATTTTACAGATTTGAAAGGTTGAACACTGATACACACTTTGGGTTTAAATCATTATAAGAAACTTTCTGGCTGTTTTACAAAACAGAGAGCTGAAGCAATACTAGCCCCCAGCCTCGCCACATGTCATATCCCATTTCCTGCAGAGATAGAGAGTAATATTAACTATACAACTTTAGGCTAAGAAAGGAAACAATCCTTCAAGCTTCACCAGCGAGGTGGGTAGATATCATACTAGCCTCCCCCAAGGTGACAGCTATCAGCAGCCACATCTGTCCCCAGGATAGCACACAGAAAATCCATCTGTCTCCCAATCAGATTATTTATCACCTCAGTAAAAAGATAAAGAGATTTTGTTAGCAGAATTGTTACCCTCCCAACTGAAAAAGGATTTACAAGACCGAACTGTAGTTGTTTCATAAATATAGACACTCGTTCCTTACAATTGTAGTGCCAGTGTCTAGGTTACTTATATGAAAACATTTATTTCCCCTTAGCTGCAACCAGTCCTTTTTTTTTTCTCTACCGAGGCTGCTGTCTGACAGTATTGAGGTGACGTGGTCATCAGAAAGAAGAGGCCCTAGCTTCTGTTTCCCTTCCTTGGCCCTTATTTCCAGCTCCATGCTACCCCAGGCTGCGCAAATGCTAACAGCACTTATTTTCCCAAAGTCTCAGCTCTTCAATGCAATTTATCAAGCAGCCGCAGCAGGTCGGAGGGTGCTAACGTGACCGGCGGGAGGAAGGGGGAGGCAGTCGGGGCAGGGTTACTCTCTCTGGCAGCCACCGTGGTTCAAATGCCCCACAAACTACAGCTGCTCGCCCTAACACCTCAGTTTGATGACACTATCCCATAGGAGGCCTAAATAATCAGAGACCTGAGATTTACAGTTGCATACACTAATTGCTTTGTAAAAATACAGGTAACAAAAGCTGCCACAACAATTCATTTGTAAGTGTACTAGATTTATGACTAAAATTTAATTGAAAGAGCAGACAACGGAAAAAGTGTCAAAAGAACTAAGCCTATAGCTTTACTAAATAAACATGTACACATCTACTGTAACTATGTATCTACTGCTTACTAAAACTACCATGGAACTACTACGCTGTCTCTTATATTAAAAAAAATAATCTGCACTGCTAGCACTTCTGCTTATCTTAATAGATGTATAAACACCTAAATTAAATTTGCCCGTTAAATCACCGATAAAGAGAAAAAAAGCTTCTGCTATTAAGCTTTACCCCTATTAACTTTTGCTGGATTGCTGTACTCTTCATTACTGTTGTCTCTCAAAATATCACCTTCACTTCAGCTGTAAATAGCCCAGGAAAATAGTTCAAACCTTAAAGGGAAACTTCCAAAGAAAAGGTTTTTTTCCCCTCATAGCTGAGACCTTTCCCAAGGGAACAGGCCACTTTTGGAGGTGTTAGTGCTTCATGTTTCTAGCAATGGAAAAAAAGTATATAGAAATAATGGGTTGGCTGAGTATATTATGAAAGGATTGCTCCTATTAGGGGATTCAGGGCAAATAAGAGCCAAGATAAAACAAAGTTATGGTGGAAAGCTTGGAGAATTTGTACTAGTTTCAATATCTTTGCTTCCATCTTCTAAATTGCCAATTGTCAAATGTCATTACTGGTCAGGCTGTTAGCTGCTTATTTGATTACAGTGTAGCCCCCTTTCTGGAGCGTGAGTGTGTCCGTGTGTAAAATCATAAAATGTGCTTGTGCAGGTGCAAAAGCTCAGGAAAGCATGAAGCTGATAATTAAAGATATTTCGTTGCCTTTTTAATACATAGATACATCTACAACAAAACTCAGAAATACTAAGCTGTTTGCTTCTATTTGTCCTTAAAGAATTTGCATCTGCATGTACTTCAGTAGTTGCCAAGAGTTCTTGCACAGTTTTAATACAAATTTATCATGAAGCATACCAAATGAACCACAAGTTATTTAAGAAAATGAAATAAGGAAACTTTTGAGGTTTTAGCAGGAAAACAGACTGGAGTGAGAGTAGTCTGATGTAAATGAATAGACGGCTTCAATGAAAATGAAAGAGAAGAAAACTCCCTCCTGGGGTTCATTATGCCTCTTGAGCTGTTGGTAGTAAAGTTAATTTTTAAATGCTTTGAGGTGATTAAGAACTCAGGCATCACTCTAAATGTAAATAAGTCCTGTTTCATTTCCTTTCAGTTAACTGATTGCAGCAGTCACCAGCTACTTAGCTTGCTGATGTATTTGAGATCCATAGTCTAGTTCATAATTAACCCTCTTCATATGAAGTGAAAAAGCCTGAATTTGAATATATATAACCAGGATCTGACATACTCGCTTGAGAAAAATAATGTTTCTATTAGTAAATAATGAGGGCACTATTTGAAGCAAAAGTATCACAGAATGAAAATCAACATTTAAATGAAAAGTTTGCTTCCACCCACACTGAATGCAGCTTAAAAACACAATCAAAATAGATGCAGTTTAGAAACTTCAGCTTAAATAGATGAATTATTTATAGTAAAATTTGGAAAACCATTACAGCTGGACCTCTTCTTCCCCACCAAGTCTAGTCAAGAGAAAATTTCAATAATCTGTACATGAATATCACATACAAATGAAAAACATCAGATCATAATCCATTCTTGTAATGCATATATACAAGCAATTAAGATTTAACAGCAATAAACTTGTTCAAGGCAGTGACTGGGACCTGTGAAATCTGTATTCTCATTCCAAATCTCTCTCAAGATTTTTTCATGGCTAGGCAAATGTTTCAAAAGTGACTAATGCTGTGCACCAGTTTGTAATTACCCAACCCAGGACATGCTAAGCCGTAAACTACCAAAATATCTCCACTGCATACTGAAATACTGAGGCAACCAACACTCACCTCTGAAAATGCTGGTCTTAAAGTTCTCTACACTTACAAGAGGACAACTACATCTCTCTTTCTTAGAAGACTGAGGCTAAATTCATTCACAGTTCTGAAATATTTTAGCAATCCATTTGTAGTAGAAGTTCTTCGCATCTGTCGTACTTCAACCTTGATCATTCTTGTGATATAAGCTAAAAAAAGCATGGGAATAAGAGCTGAATTCAGGACTTCTACACTCCCAGACTTACAAATGAAGTGAAATGACAGTTAAACAGCACTTTTATTTCCTCACACGTGTCAGTCTGTCAGGGATTCCCCACATCCCACCAGGTAGATGGAGATTGCCATTTGGTCCAAAGATCACTTTTTAAATTTCAGCCCGAGGGTGGTTGGTACCAAAACCAAGAAGCTCCTAAGGGTGATATGCTGAACATCCTCCCTACTAAGAATCCCAAAGGTACCTGGTTACATTCCCCAGTATTTGCAGTTCTGATACGATGGCAGGAGAAGATGCAGTTTCTCAAGAAATTAGGTTTAAACCAATCAGAGATTTGTGAACCTACACCTCTGTTTCCAGCTCCTCCAAGGAAACAATAGGCAGCTAATGCCACAGACAGAAAATCTGTGCATCCTGCGCTCCAGTAACTTGTCCTAGCTAATAGGAGCCACATCAGTTGTTTCAAGGTGATTGAAGGTGACATCCTATATGTATGTACTTCACTGCAATGCTGGTATATTCAGACTGGATATTAGGAAGAAGTTCTTCACTGAGAGGGTGGTCAAGCACTGGAACAAGCTCCCCAGGGAAGTGGTCATGGTTCCAAGCCTGTTGGTGTTCAAGAAGCATTTGGACAGCACTCTCAGATATATGGTTTAACTTTTAGCTTGCCCTGTGTGGAGTCAGGAGTTGGACTCAATGATCCTCGTGGGTCCCTTCCAACTCAGGATATTCTATGACGCTATGATTCTAAAAAGAGCAAAGGTATAGGCTTTATTAGCTATACAGGTATCCAACACAAAAGATGCAACGTCCCCATTGTTAAAGTGTTAGTCCAAAGCCCAGGAACCTTGGGTTCAGCTCCAAGCCCCAAACTCTTGTCGTGAAACATTTTTCTCACCTGGTGTCAAGTTTCTTTATGACCCACAAAGGCACCTGATGTTTTTCAAAAGATACTGTAAATACTGCAAATGTTTCAAGGCAAGGGGCATCCTGCAGAGAAGTCCATTTTCACATCTACATGCAAAGTCATTCATTTCACATGTTTAGTCAAACCAGATTTAAACTTACTTCTTTTTTTTAACTTCATTTCCTTTTATTCATTGAATGCCAGAGGGATTGCAGGAGGAAAATGTACACAAAATAGATGTAAAGTTTTCATAGGACCCCTCTAAACCAAAAAGCCAAAAATATCTCACAGCTGTTGGGCACACCTCTGCCTTGCAGAGCAAGAGAGACTGTGCATCTAACCACAGCAGACCTAGAAGGAACAAAAAAGGAAAGTAAGACTCATCAGCTAGTGAACTAGCAAGAAACTGATAATTTCCAAATGAATAACAAAATGCTAAAGTCATTATAAATAAACTCTACAAAAATGCAGTTGCTCTTTTCTCAGCAGTGATATTTAACCCCAAGTGGCTAAAGTGGAAGAAAGAGAAATGTCCTGAACTGATAAACTGATAAAGACTGATAAAAACTGATAAACTGATAAAGACTTCCTAAACCAGCTGGCAGTCTGAGCTTAGCTCAGCTCTGCACCAGTTAGAATCCTATTTCTGCTCCCAGATCATCACAAATTATTAGTAAATTTGCTGAAATAAAGTTGACTCCACTCATTTTGGAAACAAGGTCTTTCCAATGACTTTTGCTCCCAGTTTCCATTCTCACACTGAAAAACTTTTACTCGGTGTTGTTTTCAGATTAAATATTTCATTACAGTTTTATCTTACAAATATCTTGAATACAAATGAACAGCTGGATTGCTAATGCTTTCCTTCCAGAAAAGACAGCACAATATATTTTCTAATACATAGCACAAGACAGCACAATAATATCTGGCTAATGAGTCAGTCTTTCACTACATTTTAACTTTTAGCTTTTACACAAGTTAACAGAAGAAGAGTTGCTCTTCCCTGCTCTTCTCCAACTTTTAAATCGAATTACAGCAAGTATTACTCATGTCTCGCTTTCCATACTTCACACTTGTAGCTGGAAAAAGATAGGGAGGTGAGAGAGGTTGATCTAGTCATTTATTAATGTCAGGAAGCTTCAGGTTAGATCTATTCAGTGGGGGAGAAACATTGTTATTGCTCTCAGTAAATTGAGGCAGGTCCCGTCAGTCTTGCAAACAAAAATTCTGCAGTTGTTCACATTTGCTAAATAAAGGTTCTCTGGTCAGCTGCCTGCTGACAGCCACTGAAAGACAGCAGCAAGAAACATTGTACATCCCTCGGGCACCCGCAGGGAAAGCAATGTTGCTCCATAAGAAGGTTCACAGAATTTCCAAGTAGCAAACAAAAAGGCACAGAGAAATCACTAGAAAGCACATATTGAAGCAGGTGTCTGATTGTACAGTTATATACATATATTATTTATAAGGAGGAGCTGGCTGTAGCATCTCCAGCAGGCAAGGTCTTTTTCTTTCTTTTCTTTTTTTTTCCATATTCTAAATATGGTTGACTTCAAAATTTATTTTAAAAATCATGTCAAGCTTTGAAAGTTAGGCTTGAATATTCCTGTACATGGATACGTGCATTCAACAGTTGGGAAGATGCAAATTAATCTATGATTATAACTAGAAATTAGTCTTTGAAAATAACTCTCAAAGCAAGGTAATACCTGCCGGACAGCACATTTCAATATTAATTTTTGCAAGCACAGCAGCTACCTACTTCTATGTTTGAAACTCAGGCCCTCTGCACAGTACTTTAACCATCGCTGAAGAATTCTACATCAATGCCCTTATTTGAATCACAGCCACATTATTAGCAGGTGGAAGTTCTCTCAAAGGCCACAACCGTAACAAGCCCATAATATTACCAATTAATAAATGTGGGTTTAGAAAGGTAATTTCTGTTCTATCTTTCTCACCAGGGATGTGATAAAAAGTCTCAGCAACTGTAGCACCCCATGAGAAGGTATGCAGGCAAAGAGCAGGTTATTTTGTTCCTTTTGTTCGTAATCTTTCATTGTGCTTCATTTTTGTGTGCTAAATGAGGACAGATTCTTTGCACAGAAGTTCCCCACACCTCACCTCTCCTCCACCCACCACAACACCCATCCCCACAGAGGACAGGTCACCTTCACTCTTATCCTTCCCTCTTGGGCCGCTCACTCACAGGCAAAAGGGAAGCTAAAAGTCTTCTCATCTCACTGACTGGTCATGGCAGAAGTATCAGAAATCCTCGCAGGCCTTTCTACCCATCCTGACGGTCAGCCAAAAGCAGAAGCAGCCAGGAAGCCACACGGCAGGTGGACGAGCACAAGAAAAGCGGGGTCCTCTCCATGCAGCGGAGCCGGCGGCATGTGCGCTGCCTGGCCCTTACAGCTGAACGTCCAGCAGGACACAGCCACCTCCTGACTAGGAGCAGGAGACTTTCTCCTCACTACTCGCTAAAAGCAAACGGTCATCCCAAAAACAGTGTGTTTATTTTAGCTTTTAGATTTTAAAAATAATCTCATTGTCTTTCATAGAGGTGAAAAAGAGGTCTAACCAGTTTTGAACATTTGCAAATGGCAACCAGTATGAAGTGTATAAAACCACAGTAAGTGTTGGCACCTTGGTGTAGTTAAATGAGAGGTTCTTTCACAATACTTAGGCATGGATTACAGTTTTCTTCATTGTACCACTTCGTTAATGCAACCTTTCCCATGCCTTACCTGTCTGGGATAATAGCAAGCGCTTCTTCAGAGGAGTTCTGAAGAAATTAATATTGAAATGCATACAGCACCACAAAGAGTAAGTGTAATGTCCCATTAGCAGGACAGAAGTGCACAGGTTTGATGCGGTGCCCAAGTCTGGCTTCCCCAAGCGGAACTCTGGAGGAGGCTCAGCCTCAGCAACCCTGAAGTGCAGAGCATTAGCGGGTGCTCAGCATCTCTCAGAGTATGAGCAAGACTGAGCAGTCCCAGCCCATGCTGACAGTCTGAGTGAAGATTTTCACATCTTATTCTCAAAGGTTTTCAAACTCTGATCCTAATAGAGCTCCTAGGAGAGTTTTTAATTTTCATACTTTTCAAACTCAAGTTAATTTAGTTGCCCCTCTCTCTCAAATCAAGTCAAAGACTTAGAGGGATTTGAGAAGAAATACAATCTTCTTTCATTAAAAGCAGGGTCTTATCACAGATCTTCATGATTTGTATTGTCCTGGCAATAGGGGAGATCAGGTAACTGGGAGTGTTTGTTTTCTATGAGGCAATTAAGGTTGAGAGATATGATTGTAATTCTATGTGCTTACTTGCAAAACTATGTACTCACTTACACCTGGGCTGGGCCTGGTCACTCTGGCACCAGTTCCCAAAGTTATTTGTGTGTGCACATCTCAAGGGCTTTGCGAGGTCAAAGAAAGACCATTCAATTGAGACTTGAAAAACCTTGTCAGCGTAAACAAAATTCTTATCAATTTGAGGGAAATATTGATTTTTATATCACATTTCTCTTTTCCCAGCACATCTACAAAGATGTAGCACAGAAAACTCATTATTACATTTGAACTGCTCTTCTCCGCAATTTAGAAAGATGTCCGCTTTTAAGTTTTTTTTCTGATGTTAAATAATTATTTACCTGAATTCATATCCCTTTTTATCCTTGATCATGCTGTCCCCCAGATCTGAACACCCAAACAATTCTGGATTGGGGTGTAATCAATTCTTACTACTCAAGATTACCAGGCATACTTTTTTCCACAGGTTAAGGAAATGCACCACTTCTAGCCACTGACAGAATACTACAGCCTGTTTTAATAAGTAAAAACAAAAACGACTTACAGGACAGAGAGACGGTTGCCTGGACAAGGCTATGACTTGCCAAATAAGGACAGCCACAATTGCTGATTACAAAAATGCAGTTTTCCGTTGTGACTGAGGACAAGCCCTTCCAGTAAAATACGATGTCAATTAGCATTTACTGTAGACCAAGACGACTGGTTCTTAACCTTCCTCTGACACTAGAAAGAGCAGAGGATGCCCACGTTAGTCATATGATATATGGGTACTCAGTTAATCATCTAGCACAACCAGCCTCCTCAGGTAATCACCCAAAAACTGCTAATTATGAACAGAATAGATTATACTGCAAAAACCCATATTTTTAAACTTGTCTCCTGAGCAAGGTAATTTCTTCTCTTTTCTTATCCCTCAAGCAAAGCCTGAATGTAATAAATGACGGTATTTTCTTACACCAGCTTGCTATTCTCAGCTACATCTAATCTCTCACAACTGTTCAGACTCATTAACCCTTAAAGTTAAAAATCCTGCAGAACAATACCTCTCTTAATTAACTTCACTGCTTGTAACCGAAATCATAAAACTAGGAAGAATTTGGTATGAAAGTTGCTTCTTTCATTTCACTTTCATTTATACTCCCTAAAATCTGATATAGATTGACCTATTTCTTTCCCAGTCAGTGGCCAGTTCCTGCTTACCTGAGTTCTCCCACTCTCAATAATTTGTACCTAAAGACCAGCCGGATGAAGCTGATCCCAGTGAAGACTCTGGCGACAAGAAGAAACAAAGCATCCTGAAGCATCTTTAGCCCTAGTGCATTCTCCTTAGGACAGAGGACCTATACTACTGCTGAATTAGTATGTCCTGAGTTCATCAGTGTCATTAAGCTCTCATTTAACATCAACTTCAACATAAGAAGAGTACTTAACCCTGAGCAACTGCAAATTGTCCTCAAGCTCAAGTACCAGTATTGTCCTGTAGCATCAGAAATGTCCACAGAATCTAAAAATTTTGCACTACATCTTGCAATGTGTAACAAGAAATGCTACACGTATATCAGATTTGTTTGCCAGATTCTACAATAGCATACCAGGGAATACTGAATAGAGATAAAAATATTAAATGTTATGTTTGAGGGAACTTATGGCTGATATCTAGAGGATTGATTAAAACTTCTGGATAAAGATTATGGCCAAAACTATCACTCACCTGGCACATTTGGACTTCCACCATCAGGGTAAATTTTGAGGGCTAACACGAGACTGCAAGATAAAACTCTCACAAGCCTGACTACCTCCTGCTACCTTGTCTTTTCACACAGTTAGCAACATATGTGTATACGTGTAGAGATGCTCATATACTCCCAAAAAAGAATTTGAAAACACTTTCTTGCACAAGCTTACCTCACTTTGGAAAAAAATGAATCCAGATGCAGCAGGTGTTAGTTATGTTGGTTAATGTGGCTTTCTAGTCGCCTGGCTGACTAGACAGCTCTGGCTCGAACTCAGGAAAAAGAGGAGAGTCTATGACCTCTGGAAGAAGGGGCGGGCAACTCAGGAGGACTACAAAGGTGTAGCAAGGCTGTGCAGGGAGAAAATTAGAAGGGCCAAAGCTGAGCTAGAGCTCAATCTGGCTGCTGCTGTAAAAGACAACAAAAAATACTTCTTCAAATACATTAGCAGCAAAAGGAGAGCTAAGGAGAATCTCCAGCCCCTAGTAGACGGGGGAGGGAACACAGTGACCAAGGATAAGGAAAAGGCTGAGGTACTTAATTCCTTCTTTGCCTCAGTCTTTAATTAGCAGGGCCAATTGTTTTCTGGGTACCCAGCCCACGGAGTTGGAAGATAGGGACGGGGACCAGAATGGAGTCCCCATAATCCAGGGGGAAATGGTGAGTGACCTGCTGCACCACTTAGACATTCACAAGTCTATGGGGCCTGATGAGATCCACCCGAGAGTACTGAAGGAACTGGCAGAAGTGCTCACCAAGCCCCTTTCCATCATTTACCAGCAGTCCTGGCTAACTGGGGAGGTCCCTGCTGACTGGAGATTAGCGAATGTGACACCCATCTACAAGAAGGGCCAGAAGGAGGACCCGGGGAACTACAGGCCTGTCAGCCTGACCTCGGTGCCAGGGAAGCTGACGGAGCAGATCATCCTGAGTGCCATCACACAGCATGTAGAGAATAACCAAGGGATCAAGCCCAGCCAGCATGGGTTCAGGAAAGGCAGGTCCTGCTTGACCAACCTGATCTCCTTCTATGACAAGGTAACCTGCCTAGTAGATGAGGGAAAGGCTGTGGATGTTGTTTGTCTAGACTTCAGTAAAGCCTTTGACACGGTTTCCCACAGCATTCTGCTGGAGAAGCTGGCTGCTCATGGCTTGGACGGGTGTACTCTTTGCTGGGTAAAGAACTGGCTGGATGGCCGCGCCCAAAGAGTGGTGGTCAATGGAGTTAAATCCAGTTGGCGGCCGGGCACAAGCGGTGTCCCCCAGGGCTCTGTGTTGGGGCCAGTTCTGTTTAATATCTTTATCAATGATCTGGATGAGGGGATCGAGTGTACTCTCAGTAAGTTTGAAGATGACACCAAGTTGGGCAGGAGCGTTGATCTGCTTGAGGGTAGGAAGGCTCTACAGAGGGACCTGGACAGGCTGGATCAATGGGCTGAGGTCAATTGTATGAGGTTTAACAAGGCCAAGTGTTGGGTCCTGCACTTGGGTGACAACAACCCCATGCAACGCTACAGGCTTGGGGAAGAGTGGCTGGAAAGCTGCCTGGCGGAAAAGGACCTGGGGGTGCTGGCTGACAGCTGGCTGAATATGAGCCAGCAGTGTGCCCAGGTGGCCAAGAAAGCCAATGGCATCCTGGCTTGTATCAGGAATAGTGTGGCCAGCAGGACTAGGGAAGTGATCGTCCCCTGTACTCAGCACTGGTGAGGCCACACCTTGAATATTGTGTTCAGTTTTGGGCCCCTCACTACAAGAGAGACATTGAGGGGCTGGAGCGTGTCCAGAGAAGGGCAACGAAGCTGGTGAAGGGTCTGGAGCACAAGTCTGATGAGGATCGGCTGAGGCAACTGGGGTTGTTTAGCCTGGAGAAAAGGAGGCTGAGGGGAGACCTTATTGCTCTCTACAACTACCTGAAAGGAGGCTGTAGAGAGGTGGGGGTCGGTCTCTTCTCCCAGGTAACAAGTGATAGGACGAGAGGAAATAGCCTCAAGTTGCACCAGGGGAGGTTTAGACTGGATATTAGGAAATTTTACTTCACTGAAAGGGTTATCAAGCATTGGAAGAGGCTGCCCAGGGAAGTGGTTGAGTCTCCATCCCTGGAGGTATTTAAAAGACGTTTGGATGAGGTGCTTAGGGACATGGTATAGTGGTGGTCTTGGTAGTGTTAGGTTTACGGTTGGACTCGATGATCTTAAAGGTCTTTTCCAACCTATATGATTCTGTGATTCTGTGATTCTCGAAGGCAGGATGCTGTGTGGTATAAGAACCCATAGGATGCAAAGACTAAATGGAAATGAGATTAGCAAGGTCTGTCTCTAGAGACAAAGTGATTATTCAGTTAAAATTATTATTCAAAAAGAGCAGTCTCTGACAAGGGAAAAAAGATAGAATGAGGGTCATAGGGAGACAGTGTGCATTGTTCAAATATTGATAAATAAGCAGTACAGAAGAAGGTAGAGCCTAAGGTACCAGCCACAGCAACTGGAATTACCTATTTACCGGATGCTGAGAATTACTGAGGTGAAAATCTACTGGGAATGGACAGGGCATAAGAACGCAGAAAGAAAAACAGACCCATGCAGAAAACTCAGGAGCCTCCTGACAGGGATGGAGCAATAACTGCCATCTCCAGACTTACCGGCAGTAGGAATGGAGCAGCACTGATCAGTCAGAACCCCTTTTTACTGATCAAATTAAGGTTTAACAGACTAGGGGGTGGGGGCTTTAAAATGAAAGGGGATTACAGAAGAACTGCTGTTCACAATTTAAAATTACAAAGTTGGAGTTCCGTTCCTATTACAATGTCCTAAGTTTTCCAGCACATGGTTATCTACAGCTACTGGTGTGTAATATGTATTTCACAAAGTGGCCCAGTTACAGGAAGCCATGACTAAATGTTCCTACTAAATTAGCTTCTTGTGTATGTCACTCTTTTCATACAGGAAAAATGGAGCTTGACTCTTCTCTCATGTTTACACGCATTTTGAATTGAGGTAAGTCTGGCGTCTCACTGTGTCTGTATGTGATCTACTTTTGCAAGTGGGAGAAGACTCCGACCTGCTGTTTCAATTATCTTTTCAAGATACATATTTTCCTCCAAATATTAATGATATGCAGAACCCCAAAAAATTACTAAGTGATGTCTATAATGCTGTATTTCAAAAGAATGAATGATGTAACTAATGTAAGCATAAGAATAAACTTTGTCTATTTACCATTATGCAGTAAATGAATGCAGGAGTATGAGGGAACTTTCATCTATATTTTGATGTACATAGCATTACAGGTGTGCATTGACCTTGACATTTCTGTAAATAATAAAACTTTTCTTATGACCACAGAGAAGAAAGAAAAAAAAAAAGGTCACTAAAATATTTTTCCTCCCTCCCCAGACGAATCCAATCCCAATAAGAAGAGTACGAGGGGAGGGGTGGAGAACCTTAGTCAAATAGATCAGGATACATAGTTTTTTTCATATGGTTGGCTCTTACTACAGAATTGACACAAAACTTGTCAGCTGCATATATGCTAGCTATATAAAGATCCCCTTTATAGTGACATAATGAATTTTATTTGGAGGAATTTTGCTGACCTCGCCTTTGTAAGAGAATTTGCCTTCTTGCACAGAGGTAGATAGAAGTGAACAGTGCATACAGGAGAAGACAGAAACAGTTGTGTTATTTTGTGTCTGCACAGCACAGTGGAGTCATTACCACTTTGCAAAATGTCAGCAACCTGCAAGAGATTTCTCTTTCCCCCTCACAGTAAAATGATAGCAGATTTGCACCACCAGATTACATCTTTCCATTGGAGTAGACACTGAAAGTTTTATTCAGCTATTATCTTTCACATACTCAAGATATTAAATGGTAAGACTGACTGGAAAAAAAATAATGCCATAGGACTTTTTTAATGACAGCAGGGCAGACTGAACTGTCATTCTGACACTGTAGTATTAGGATATTTTAAAAACTGCTTATGTTAATCAGTTGTGACAGTGAAGGAGGAAGAATATGCAAAGGACTATTAACTAAAATCACCTGCAAAGGGTTTATATTCACAGCTGATACTTTCCCAAATGAAGCTGTGAGCTGAGCATCACCCCTTACTGGTATTCACAACATAACTCTGGGCTCCCTCTCTTTTCATAGGGAGGCAATGGTTTTCAGTGCTCCTCCTCTTCCAGCATCACTGGGATTTCACTTTATCCTATTTCAGAATAAATGGAGTTCATTAATGTAATAGCTTGTGCTGTGACTTCAGATTAAAGAAGCAGCCAGAAAAACACTATAGCTTAAACAGAAAGATAAGTAGGACTGGAAAAATAATACTTCCTCCTGACTGCTCTCTCTTCCTTTCCGAGATAGTGATTCTGTCTGAGAAAAAAAGTTACCTATTTGAGTAAATGAATATAGGAGAGGGACAGTTGGCCTTCTGTGCATATAAGTGGACTAGTTGAGCAAGAAATGTTCCAAAGACCTTGAGTGCAAGTCTTTGTTTATTGAGAATAAGCAATCAATCAGTCAGAACACACAACAAGACCTTGTTCAAACAATGGATAATGATGAGTGCCTCAGTCACACAGCTGAGATTGGACAAGTAAGCCTGACATTACCAGCAAAAAAGGCAAAGTCAACAGCATAAAAGTCACAGAATAAGAGAGCTCGGGAGGTCTCAAGCACAGGAATGTTAACATACATCCAAACGCACAGAGGGTTTTCTTAAGATTTCTCTTAAACAAAATGTTTATTATTTAAAGCTATCAAAACTCGCCTTGGAAACTAGTTTAAATAAATCATCCACATTTGAAATCTCTATGACTTAAGGCCCACTTCTGTTAAATTAATTTTCATGAGATTAATAATATCAAGATTATTTTTTCTTCCTGTATGTATTTGTGTATGTTTTCCAGATTTCATTTACAGCAATTGCCCCTGTTTATAAGCTTCACTGAAAGCAGGCCAAATGTGAACAACAGCACAGAAGAGAAACAGTCCACATCATTAAGAAAATATTAATGGAAAATCTAGTGCAAAACAAGAACTAATTATTCTGTGAAATACCTATCTTTCTAGTTCTCTTTCCAGCAGTTTCTCAAAGACGTCTTTCTGTATTTCAAATGAAATTATAAGAACCCCCAAATTTTGCAGCCAGTAGATCCTGACAGTCTTCTGATTAGCTGGTGATGGATGAACTTGCACTATTTACACAGGAATGGGGGGGATGTCTAGTGAGAGAAGAGACCAGATATGCAGAATGATTTCACATCCTTGGGTTAATGAACAGTAACAAGATGAGAATGTCATTTGCTTCATCAGCCTGCAAAGTATATTTGAAAACAGAACTTGGTTCAACATAAAATTTACGGGTCTGCTTTACTTGCTGCTAACTGCACATCCTCGCACATGTAGTCTTCATTCTCCCACATTTTCCTGGAAGGTAGTGGAAATCTTCAGATTAGCAAAGCTATTTGTGTGAGAGAGTTTACAAGACCATAAGACCCTGCCAGCTGTGGTGTAAAACATGGATTGATAACCCAGGCTGTTAGTGCTAACTACTTCTGCACTGCATCCCAGCAGCCCATTCCTCAAACCTTTAGCTGGTCATGTAAGTTGATTTTTCTTGAGCCCTTGCAGACCCTTTCTGTTCAAAATTTCTCTGTTATGTGGCTGCTGAAATTCATGTATTTATCTTATTTATATTAAAAAAGAGTCAACCAAGAACTTAGTTGTTGCCAATGGACATGTTTGAAGAGAATCTAGTACCTCTTTCGTTTTTGATAAACAGAGCATTCCTGCAGGTACACAGAGGGCATTCCATCTCCATAAGTAAGTATCAGTCTTATCTCATTCATGCACAGAAGAGACAAATGCTGGAAATGGAAGTCTGAGGTACGTTTCACAGTGGACAGAACCAGGATGCACTTCCCTCTCCTGTGCTGCACTTGGACAAGGGCCCTCCACGCCCTCAGCCGCTGTTGTGGCTATGAAACATTCATTTTTCACAGGTAGAAAGGAACTAAATTACACACTGACCACTGTATTCATCTGCTCCTTTTGCCCAATAGGGAAAACACCGTGCTGAATTTCAAATGAAGTGAATTTGGTAGACTTTCAGAGTATGAACTGTTTGATGCCCTCTGCACCCCAGGGGCTGCAGAAAGGCAACAGGTTTTTGGCTGTTTGAGATTTCAGGGGTGAAGGGCAAAAGCAATGAAAACTGACTTTGTGCTTTGCTAATTTTCCTCCATTTAGAAAAAAATATATACACATAAGGAAGTTACTGCTTATGATAAAGTCTAGGAAATTTCTTGTTAAATGTATACTGACCTTTAGTTTTTTGAAGCATTCTATAGATTGAAAGAAATACACACAGGCAAGGGGTTCCTATTCACTCAAGCACTAATACACATCTTTTCCTAAGATACTTTTTTTTAAGGAGACTGCTTTATTCTAAGCTTTTTAGTATTATTATTCTAAGCTATTAGAATAATTTTGGTGAGATACTATTATCTGATCCATAATCAACTCTCCAGGAACTTTCCACAATGACAGAAGAAAACTTTGTCTAAAATATTTTCAATTTCAGCCCTCTTTTCTTCTGATCTGGTTATAGGGCTTTCCCAAAGGATCAGCACGACACACTCTAGCAAGTGGGTGGCCTACCACATGGTGGACGAAAATTTGGCTAGACTGCCACACTCAAAGGGTCATGGTCAACAGCTCAAAGTCTAAGTGGGGGCTAGTTAGGGATGGTGTTCCTGAGGAGCCAATATGAGGGCTGACGCTATTCAATATCCTCATCAGTGAACAGGGATGGCTTGTGCCTGATGAACAGTGAACAGGATGGCTCGTGGGAAGGCTCGTGGCTGATGCCAAGCTGAAGGGAAGAGTTTCTACCCTGTGGAGTAGCATTGCCATGCAGAGGGACTTCTATAAGCGAGAGGGATGGACAGGCAGGAAATCATGAAATTCAGCAAAAACAAATGCCAAGTCCTGCCCTGGGGATGGAAATGCCCCTTGCAGCAGTACAAGCTGGGGACTGACTGCCTGACTCGCAGCTCTGCAGGATAATGGCATACAGTGCTGCATTAGCAGAAAAGCATAGCCAGAAAGACAAGAGGAATACTGCTCCTCCTCAGCACTTGTGAGGCTGCATCTGTGTCCAGTTTGGGGCTTACCAATAGATGAGATATATTTGCCAACTGGAAAGAGTCCGGAGAAAGGCCATTTAGCTGGGGGCTGGAGCAGATGAAATCCAAGGAGAGGCTGGTGGAACATGTTCAGCCTGAAGAAGAGTATGGGGGAATGTAATTGCAGTATTCTTCTACAGAAAGAGAGGTTATCGAGAGGGTGGAGCCAAACTCTTCTGTGAGGTGCTCAGCAATAGGCAACAGGCACAACAAGTTGCAGCAAGACAAGCTCTAATTGAACATAATAGGAAAAAAATTCAGACTGAGAGTGATTAAGCACTGAAAGAGGTTGTCCAGGGATGTGGTGGAATCTCCCTCTTGGGAGATTTTCGAAACATGACTGGACAAGGTCCTGAGTAACCTGATTTAAATCTGAAGTTATGCTTGCTTTGGGTTGGACTAGATGACCTCTGGAGGCCTCTTCCAAATTTAACTATTCTATGATTTGCTAACTCTCTTTGATCCAAACTCATTCTTATGGGCACAGCCAGCTCAAAAGGATAGAGATGGACTGTGGCCCCTCTGTCATGTCAAATGAAAGTACAAGAGCTGGTTGTCTTCAGGAGACCGGGTGCGGCAGCAGTATGCAACAAGAACCTCTTGGAGGACCAGCTGAGCTAGTGCACTTCCATACATCCTCTTTCCGCTGCAGTGTCTGACAAGTACTGAACATTGTTGGAGTTTGTGTAGAGCCCAGAAAAGTCTATTATGCACAGAGGAGAAGAGAGCCAGGACAGCAACGCAGTTTGCCGAGGAGCCCTGCATTCTTGTATCTGCTCTGCTGTCACAAGCTTCGCTCAATAAACCCCCTGAGTCTCACTGGGAAGCCGCAATAAGACGGTCTTCACATTTACTCAGAGCGCAGCCCAGTGAGGTCCAAGTCCTTTGGATAGCTTTATAAGATAAATATTTATTAATTTGAGTTACTATAATAGTGTAAGTGTTTACTGTCTGTGAGAATTGCTTCCTTTTGGTCTCCTCCCTGCAATTTTCTACAGCTGGAAGTTGTTCTTTCCTTCACATTGCCTGACTGCCCTCTGAACTCCCCCTCACCTCTCTCCATCCTTCCTGTGCAACTGGCATTAGACTCTAATCTCAGTTCACTTTTCCACCCTGCTACTACTTCATCCACTCCCTCCTCAGCACAGCCAGTCTGGGAGAACACTCACTTGACGTTTATATGGATTTCACATGTCGTCTGTCATTCCTATCATTCCTGCTACCACTTGCTGCATTGTTTTGCTTTCTTCATTTGGGTGTTGTGTCAGACCAGGTGCTCTGATACTCATGGGAATGGGCGTGGTGAATAAAATTTATAGCTTATGGTAACGGGAACTTCATAACAAGACTCTGAATATCTGGGGTCAGGTGAGTGGAAAATCTGCAGGAATTCACAGGGCCAGGCAAGAACCCATGAAGGAGTAAAAGTAGGCAGCTATATTTATATTTCCAAACAAGCCATCCTTTCTTTGAGTTTGACTCCCTGCAGCCCCTCCGCTGGTGCACGGCAGCACCAAACAGCAGTGGCACACGTTGGCTTGCAGAGGAATGAAGAAAGCTCTCACTTCTGCAAGCTGCAGCAGGACAGACGCTGACACAAGGGGTTTTTTTGTCTTTCCCATATTGTGTGCTCCTCTAACACAGGCACCACTGTAAGAGCACACCCAGATATAAGTGCATGTGGTGTACACACACACTTATATACAGAGAGGATGAGTACATAAGCCTCATCTTAGAAAATCTGGCTAAATAAATGAAAGCAAAGAGATGGAGCAGAGAGGTATATTTAGTAATGAAACAGATTTTTTGTCTGGGTTTTTTTTGAATGAACAAATAGGTTTAGGACACTTCATTCTACTTGCTTTTGGGCAGCAGGACATTTTCAACACCCATACCTTTACTCATTTTTTTCTACCACTCTACAGCATATGTAGGTAGCCACCAAAGCTCAGGCATTTCCCATTTCGACTTCAGGTTTCCAGCGAAGATGGCAATATATAAATGCAATAATTTAAACTACTTCACACAGCCCATGAATGTAATCAGTTGTAATTTGCACCTATCAGTCTATCAGTTGTTATAATTACAGCAACTTTTGAACAATAAACCTCCAAAAATATCCATCTTGTAAGTTTTGAAATAAATACAACAGGATGTTAATAAACTCTGGGAAAAAAGTCATGTTCCTAACTCCTACACATGTTCACAGTTGTATTTTTAGGTTATATAAAATAGAGAGCAATCTTTGTTTGGAAGCCAACACACACTTCCCCAATGAACTGCAGGATACACATAAATAATCAGGGCTGGAAAAAGGTCATCACACGGCTAGAACTGGGGTTAGCAACAGCACCATGCAAACCAATTGTTCAGAAAGCCTTAAGCAAAGCAAAATGAGCTAACTGTGACATGACTGACTGTGCTGAAAGCTGAAGAGACTTAATCTTAGGGATGAGCCAACCTTGAACCTTATCATTCAACAAATTTTATTAAGAATCGACAAGTAGTGAGAGAAGTTACACAGTTAAGCTATAGCTCAAGGGAATAAGAGTGCAAAAACAAGACGAGGAGCATTTAATAAGGTCCAAGGACCACCAGCTGAGCTAGCAAGAATCAATAATTAAGAGCTTGGTCCCAAGGTCTCCTTATTGCTGCAGCAAAGAATATATTAATGGTATATATTGACTTGCAATTAGGGATTTCTGAAAATGTTTCCCTTTTAACTTTTGCAACATAAATTTTAGTTAACGGCAAAAAAAATAATATAATGATAAACTGCTTCCCATCAGAAAAAAAAAATAGATTTCATCAAGAGCTACTTGTCTGAAAGCTCAATTTTTGTATCTGGAAATTGAGTTATTTTCATTTCAATGCACTTGGGCACTGTCTTGTGGTGATGTCATGATCTCATTTGCTTCCTTTGGCCAGAATCCCTACACAGATTTACCTGCACTATACCTTATGCCTAGGGACTCTCATGCTGCAAACAAGAGAGTCTCTGCCCGAAAGTGGGAATTGTCTCATGGAAGGCACTGGTATTTCCACAAAGAATGAACCCCTCACAGCAGCTCACAAATTGAGCTCAGAGTGTATGGCATGCTAAGAGTCACTCCTTGTCAGGAGGAAAGGTGGCAGAGGAGAAAGCAGGAGATTCAGAGGAGTTACACACTTTGCAACTGAATTGTATGTTTTAAATACAGCTTCACAACACTATTAGCACGCTAAGTCTCGTGATTTTTGGATAGGTTCCTAAATACCTTAGAAAATCCCTCAGGGAGCACTGTAAAATGCAGGAACTCCACGACTGGACTGTAACTAAACAGACTGTTTTGAATTTCACTCCAATCTGTCCACAAAATCTGCTTCCTATCTGAAATTTCTTCTGTATATTCCATATCAAGGAAATATATTTGCTTGTTTGTTTTCCTTTTCTCTCAAAAGTTTCCCATAAACCAGATAAGGCATCTTGCTTTGAATTCTGAAGGCATTTTAAATTAATACTGCGTACTTAATCTTGTCTTAACGTGCTTTTTGGTTTGGTTTTTTTTTTCTTTTGGTCTGGGAGTTATATTTGATGGGATGCAGCAGTTGGACAATCATACTGATTAACTGATGCTCACTGTTATAAGAATGTTACGAAATGTAGTTAACTGAAATTTGTAAAAAGCTTTTCAGAATCTTAAATGAAAGTTGTTTCAGTTTAAGTAAGAAATAGTTATTAGGAGTAGAAAATGGAAGAACATCTGATGAAATGATGTATAGGAAAACTACAGAACAGAGGATCTATGCAAATCTTAGCTAGATGAACACCCATATGTAGTTCCTTTAACAGAATTAGAGTGGTTGAATACCATGTGCTGGAGCCTGATCTCATTTACCTGAACTACACTGGTGGGAGCCGAGTTACTCCTGATTTACACCAACATAAACAAGACCAGAATCAAAGCCATGCAAGAGCCCTAGGAGTATGCTTAGAATGAGAAGAAAAGGAAAGCGCTCCACACCAGGCAAACCTACCAGCCCAGGGGGATCCCTAGTTTGAATTACTTGCTATATGACAATAGCCAGTCCTCTGGCAAAACTCCCACGTATGTACGAATCCTTACAACCATGAAGAAGATGATTTCCTTTCTACAGAAGATATATAAAGTCAGTGTTTGGGGAGGGGTCAATGTCTAGTTATGATCAGAAAAAATGATATTGCAAAAACAATTCCTCCTTCCTCATCAATCGGATTCGTTTCCTGAAACAAATCTGCTTATTTTACTGACAAAAGAGTCTTTTTTATTAGTTACCTGCAAGCTGGTTGTTCTTTTGAGCCAAATCTGAAGCACAAGGTGAATCTTTTCTTACATCCCCAGCATGGTGAACCTTCACTTGCAGCCCACACAGCAGCTGCAGGAGTTGTGATGGAATTCCAGCACAGCTGGATGTGAAGAACATGACTGCACTTTAAGGTGCACTTGCAGCTCTTGAATAAAAACTCAGTCTGCACATGCCTAGTGGAAAGGTGACTCAGAAATAGACATGTACGCCAGCAACATACTTTCTAGGATAACTTCAAAGTATATTCAGTGCCATGCAGCACAGAGGCTATTGAAGAGCTGTGAAGAACAGTAAGCCCAAATGGGGAATGTTTGCAAGGAGGCTTACAGGTGCCACACAGGTCCAGCTGGTTCCTGGATTGTTGTTTGACACAGCTCCCATGCTAGCATTTAATCTGCAATTTTCAAGTGAGTTTTCACTTAGTTCTTATCACCTGTAGCAACTATCTGCTTCACATTACAACATTGCATAGAGAGACAGAGTCCCTGTACAGTATTCTTGCCTCACACTCCAGAAGGCCATTTTGGGGCTGAGGCTACATTGCATGCTACAAACATATCCGCAGTGACTAGTACAGAAAGTGCACCAGAAGACTGGGGCAAAGCCAAGTACCAAAGCCGGATCTGCAAAGATCTGTTCAAGTATCCGTATTACAGGGCCATTATTCTTCTCCAAAGACTGCCAAAAAAATTGAGACTGTATTTCAGATGCCTGACAACTGTTGTACAAGAGGATATAATACTGCCCTCTGCAATACATTTGTTCCCTCAGTATCTGTACGTGGCAGAGAAAAGTATTTACTAATTCTGCCCATTGCACCTGCAACACTGACTGACATTCCTCTGCCAGCAAAGTAACCAGCTGGGAAGGAATTCTTGAATAACAAGGGGGTGCCAGGAGCAGAGACTGAGTGATCAGACTAAGACCAAGGTAGGATTCCCTACTTGCCATAATTTTCTTTTCTCTAAGTTAAAAGGAAATAATTTTTCTTTTATCTCTCCATTTTTTGAATTTTCTAATGCAGTAACTTAAGGCGTGGTACATTAGACATTCACCCAAAACCCCCTGAAACAGAGATGGAATAATCAGCACACAAGCAGTCCCAAAACTGAGCAGAATATCTGGGGACAGGAACTCCAGACTATTCCCTTTGGGTTACAAAGTAATGTTTCCAATTCTTTCAGCATTTGGGTATTGTTTGTTTCTTTTTCCTAAAACTTCCCTAGTTTGTCATTACCCTCATTGAACTGTGAATACCACTGAATAGAATATTCCTGAAATGAACATACAAAGGCCAGATATAGGGTCTAATCTCCCGCTTACATGAAGACCATGTTAGTCCTCTTTGCCAAGGAATTATCCTAGGAGTTAATACCCAGCTTATCATCAGCCAGAATCTCCCTTAGTTGTCATCAGAGCGTGTTTCTGGGACAAGCTCTCCTCTAGTACCTTTGGCTTCTGTTCTTTCTTCCAAAATAAAGTTGCCTGTTTCCAACTTTTTGAGATCTGTATGTATCATTTCTGGTCCTTACTTGGCATTTTCCCAGTCTTTGAGCTATCTGCAAACTTTATTTGTGATAATTTAATTTTTTTTTTCAGAATATATGAAAAAACATAAATAAATGGGGCAGGAATTAATCCCTGCAGCAGCCCAGTACAAGCATCTTTGCTTGGTATTAATTTCTCACTTACAGTTATAATTTGAAACCTAGTATTCAAGCATGTAATTTTGTAGCTTTCTCCTTTCTTCATCAAAATGTCATCGGGTACTAAGCAACATTCATTTAAGAAATCTATCTATCAGAATTGTAATCGTATTAAAAACAAAAATGATTTTGAGAGGATTTCCAGGCTTTCAATCCATGCTGACTACATTAATTGCATTATTTCCCCTATTTGTTTGTTAATTGATGCACTCTAACAAATTCACCTGGTATTGAATTCAGGCATTAAGTAACCTAGATTTTTAAACACTGAGAAAAGGTACTTAAATATAATTTTTAAATAGTTTAAATCTTGCAGTCCTTTGAAACTTTCCCAGCAGACTAAGACACATCATTGTTAATGATTGAAAAAGCTCCTCAGCCTCATCTTTATAAAATCTCAGATATGTATCATGAGTTCATAAAACCCAAACTCAGTAACTACTTTCTCTCAACATCTCCTAAATTACTAAGGAAATTGAAGGTATTTTTAATTGTGAGATGATACAAATTCATTAGCCTGCTTTTTCACCAATATGGACAAATACAGTTTTTCTCTCCTGTGCCACTTTTCTGTCACTGATAACTGTACCACCTCACCTAGTAACAGACCAACCATATTTTCAGGATTCTTTTTCTTATATAAGTGAAAAACTTTCTTGCAGTCCTTAACTGTACCAGCCATTGATTTTTCCTTTTCTGATTTTTGCCTCCCTCCTCAATATTCTATAACTTTAAACATCTACTTTGTATTCATTGGTATCAGCTTCTTCTTTAATAAAAATTACTCTTTTTAAAGATGTGTAGCTACTTTCATGCTCTTCTCTACATCATGTGGGGTTTTTGTTTGTTAGTTTTTATGATACAGTCTTCTTTCTAAGCTGTACAAATGGCTTTTGGGGGATCTCATAGAGTTTTGTTAAATCCCTCTGTTCTCTTCTTCATTAGCTGATTGGTGGCCCTCTTTACACATGAAGAATTTGCATAAGTGAATGTCACGGTGTACATGTTTCTACTCATTTAACATACATATCTAAATGCAGTAGTAAAATTTTATTCTTTTCTCATGCAATGAATGCAGCTGGATCAATCACATCAACTTAAAAAAATCATTGATTATGAGATGTCATAATTTCCTCTTTAATTTTTAGTGTAAGGTCTAATATAAGATTTCTCTATTGTGGGCACAATATCTTTTAGGCTAGGCAAGACAATTAAAAAGGCTTTTGAAAATCCAATGACATTTTACTTTTATATTATGATATTTCCAACACATTGCTCACACTAAAGTCTGCCAGGATAACACAATGTATTTTCCTTGATAAAAAAAGTACTCATTAGGGACCCTATGTTGGTCTTTTGTTACTACCACAGTAGATGACAACTAAATCCTTTGTCATGTTTTTATCTTTTAAGACCCTGACCAGCAAACACCTAAGGTGACTAGCTTCAAATTGTCAGTCACTTGGAGACATTTACACCTTTTTGTCCTTTGACATACAACACTAATCCTTGGGGGGTTTTGCCTAACTGGTCCTTCCTTGGTTTTAATAACAAATTTTAACCCTCTCCACCATGCATTTCCAATCTCATGTGTATAATGAGATGGAAAACACCTGAAGTCAGTTGCTCCTCACCACAGAAGGTGGGACAACATTGCACAAACATCCCCTCCTGCTTGTTCAGTACATTTCTGCTCATCACCTTCTGCCTCCTGCTGTGTATGATGGTATCTGCTTCTCCTGCCTGGGGTGATTAATAGCTGACTACTTTCATCCTGGTTTTCACTTTCTTTGGTTCCTCAGCAGCCAGGTCCCTTCTTCATAGATCTGGAGAAGTGCTGCCACTCATAGTAAGCTCTCCAAGAACTCTTAACCTTCTCTGATATGCCACACTACCTTACTTATCCTTTCATTTAATTTCCCTGCTCTTTATCTGCTAAACTCCAAATACTGCTATATTTGAACCAAGGTGGCAGCAAAAATGGGACAGATTTGTATCTTACTCCCTTCTAATTTGCCACAGTCCTCATACTTTCCACCTTTTTCTCTTTGTTTGTGGAGTTCTCTTTTGGTGAAGCCAATTTTTATCAGCACAAATATTCAGAGAAGGCCAGACATCTTCCTTACATATCTTGCTTACTGTTCATAACAATCTTTCTTTGTATCTAAGATATGATATAACGTGGCTCTGATTACACTTACACAGCTGTAAATCTATTTGCTTAAATGGAATTATTCCTGACATTACACAAATGTCAGAGCAGTAAACCCCGTAATTTCATAGCATAGAAGCTCACTTTAGCTAAAATAGGATTTTATTATTATTTTGTAAACATAAGATGCTTCCATTCTGACCTAGATAACAATCTCTTCCCCCTTCCTCCTTAAGACAACTATGAAAATGAGATTGTAAATCTCCTATGGAGAAGAGACTTGGACAAATCAATAATTTATGTTATGATTTTGAGAGACTTTCACCTTGAGGAAGTGCCAGCCCTATCGTAATTCTGTAGATCTTGTTTGAAAATGTTTTCCATTACTAATCAGGAGAACCTTTTTTTTTCTTATTATTTATACAAGGCTCCTTTGAATTCCAGTGTGTGACACTTCAGAATGAAAATGGTGTCTGCATTAATTAAAAACAAAGATGAGTACTCTTACTTTCCTCCCCCCTCACTTAAAATCCAAGTAAAACGCTGGCAGGCAACACTCAGCATGCAGTGCTCTACTTCCAACCATGAGGCCCTTTTATAGATTTCTGTCATTTTAGCTGCTCCTGGCTAAAATCACTGGTTATAACAGTGAGTTGGAAAGAAAAATGAACAGACAGTTAGGAGCAAAATGGGGGATAGGTACACGTGGCAATTAAATGAGCCTTCTACAAATCTCAGGCAGAGAGCGTATCAGTCATACAGCTCCTAAGCAAGACCCTGGCAGCGCAATGTTCATGCTGAGGCCTCTGGGGGAGAAAAACTTATGAGTTTATGCCCAACCATCTTTCTTTTGACCTCCAGAGCTTTGTCAAGTGCCGACTGCCATGTCAACAACTCACTCCCCTAAATCTCCCATTGTTTCAAGAAATCTTCATTATGACTTGTAGCAGCATGTTAGAACTGCTTGCTTGCTTCCTTCCACAGGATCTCCTAGAGATTAGATAAGATTATTAATGGTCACCCATTCTTACCCATTGCACCGTTAAGTCAAAACCACTCAAAGTGAGGTAGCATGCCTAGGTATGCCCACATAAAGTACATATACAAGAGCACCTGGAATGGCATAACCAACAGCAGGGCTGGGACAGGTCTCCTGGAAGAAGTTCCACATTTCCATCTCAGCCATTGCAGGCAGCTGTGACGTTTCTGAACCCTGCCTAGAGTAAGCAGATGACCTTCAGGCTTCTGGAAGTTGTAGATCTTGTGTCTGACTTCTGTATGCCAAGTAAAATTATTCTCTTGCATCTTTATAGAGAACCAAATCAAAGATGTGCCAAAGGGCCAAGAAATCTGGCAGAATAGGAAATAAGAAAAAAAGAAATTAAGAGAAGAGTTCTTTGGGCTGGGATTTTCAGTGCTACCACCAACTTTCAAGCCCAGTGGACTTAGCCTTTGTTTAAAATTAAGCACCGTGCTGCATAATTTTTACAGATTTCTGGGATAAAATTACTTGCTTTGTGCAGACATTTGCCTACCATTCCACACATCCTTTCTCCCGATTCACTATTAAAAAAATTCACCATGAAAAAAAATTTCTGAGCTACATGATGCTGGAAATATTCATCTATTTTTGTTCAAAATCTGGAGGAATAAGCCCATGCTTTATTGAAAGCAGGGAAAAAAACCCGCCTCATTTAACTTTCCCAAATTTCCCAAGTCTTGATAAAGCTTTATGTTGTGGTCTTGCATTCCTAACAAAACAGGACATCACATCAAGCAGGGCACAAATCTAAAACAAACTCCAGACACAACTTTTCATCAAAACAGAAAGCATGATTTTATTTAAATATTCTCTTTTTCATGCACAATTAAAAAAAATGTAAGTAATCAATGAACAGATAGTATGACAAAGAATTTCATCGTCCCTGGTCAATTTAAGATTATTTAACCCTTATCTCAAGGTGAAAAATAAAAGCTATTGGGTTTTTAATAACATCAAAAATTGATCAAAACTCCCAGTATACATCAAGAGTTATACTGGGAAAGGAAAACCTACAACCTCTAAATATTCAGATGTATAGACTAGGAACTATATAGCTCAGACTTCCTCCTAACTCCTAGTCTCCCTTACTCCCTCCTCTTTCTCATATTAGATTTTTTTCCTTTTTCTTACCTCCCTTCGCCCCTACAAAGCAGCTCGGATATCCACATATTTACACAGCATTCATGGCAGCAACTCTGTGACTAAGACAAACCGATGAATATGTAACATGATCTTAAAAAATGCATGTGAATTATGCAAAGGCATCAACTTAATGAGTACTTTCATTTTGTCCCTTTATTGCATTGAGGGGTCAGTTTATCTTACAACGGGCATCAGAATAAATCACTTGTATTCTGAAACCTAGAAAATTCAGCTGACTAAACAAGGAGAATTATCTGTAATTAATCAAAGGACTGGAGTTCTTATACCATAGGATGGGATGGCGTGTGCCGTTTAAAATGTCAGGGCATCCAGTACATTTTGGTATGCCATCAGAGGTCTTAAAAGTGTGACAGAAGAAGTGAGCTTCCATCTTAACAGTCAGCAACCAGAAACTTTTTAAGAATCTTCACTGCCTTTATAGAAGATCATTCATAACAATTACTCATTTTGATTTCTGGAACTGAAGGGATGATGTGACTATTTTGCAGAATGTAAAAACAAAAAAGTGCCATCATTTATCATGCCTTTGTTATTTTGCCTACCTGCTCATTATCATAAAAGTGATTTTTGTGCAGACTCTTTTAAGGGTGACAGAGATGGGCTTTTATTTGTGCAGTGGTGCATGATGAGTATTCATACAGGAAACTACAGGTATATTAGAAATACTCATTCAGAAACCTAACAGATTGCTGCCTTTGGGTATTGCCTATGAAGTGCAGCCATTAACTTTAAAAAAAAAAAAAAAACCAAGCAAGAAGTACCTGTATTGAATTCCAGTCAGTCTGGCAAGATGGACTATACCATGTAAGTTGGGCAGGTATCTCAAAACTTCAGCATTTGCAAACACCAGGTTTCAGAAGAAATACTTAATGCAAAATCTGACATAAATTATATTTGCATGACAGTCTTCAAATATTTTTTATTTGGCACATTCCTAATAATTCCCAGCCATGCTTGTTTGGAAACAATTAAACAAAACCGGTTTAAAAAAGTAATCTTTTGATGCACTTACTCCATCTCTTCCAACTAATAATTCAGCTCCAGAAGTTTCACTGAAGTTTTTATAATGTATGCTTTTTTTTTTTTTTCACCTGGGTCATTTCTTACCCATGTGAAAGTTCTATCTCATTTTTTGCCTTCAACAGTTTGAAAACTTTAGAGAAATCATTAATATTAAGAAGAATGCAAAAGACTATAGTTTTCTCATCTTGTCTTTGTTTCTCTTTTCCTCTGGGCCACATAAGGATGTTCAAGTCAGCAGAGACAGTGTTGCTCTTTAAAAAAACTGCTGATTTAATATTTAGTAGGTGATGGATTCCACCTGAACAATCAGACTCAGGAATAAAAATAGTCTGAATCCCACTCAGTGCCATGCACAAATCCATAGATAGAAACCCAAAGTATTGTACAGCACAACATTTCCTGCTCAGTGAGCTAGAGACGGGCTGCTGTGATTCCCTATATATACACATATATTCTGAGCTGATGCCTGTCAAACCAGCCCCTGGTTAACTGGCAAGCATAATATAGCTTCCTTTCCCTAGAGGTAACTGTCCTCATTACTGAAGCGAATGAACCCCTAGGTGTATAATAGAATCTTCCTTAAAATATTCATCATCTGACAGCTGATATTTCAGCCATATTTGGCTGGAACACTACATTTTGGGGAATTTAGGACTCCATAGTTAATTAACCTAGTATTTTGCTCACCATCTAACTTTTTTTTATCATGAATCATTAAACATTTATGTATGTAACTTGTTACTCTCCTATTCAGGGCTGAGCAAGACGTGCAGACAAGGGTTTCTCTACTGCAGCAATGTCCATTAAAACATCTGGACTAGCAAGGCTGAAACTTTCCACTTTCACTCAGCCGGAAAACACCAACTTCTCCAAGGTGAGTCACATCATCCAGCACGGTTCTGTTTCCTTCACACGTCTCAGAATCAACACTGCAGGCTGTGAAAACCTCCCTCTGCCAGCAGGTCTCAGGAAGACCATGGGCAGGCAGTGAGAAATAAAACAGGGGCCAGAATACTTCACCAGAAATCAGAACAAAGAAGCTATGTAGGGAGACAGAGACAAATACAGCGGCGGGTTATTGAGCCCAAACATTTCCGTCCTCAAACGCCAAACGATCCTTTTCTTTTTGCCCCTCTATTCTTACTTCTTTCTTAAAAAAATACTGCCCTTTCCCCTGCCTCCTCCTCCCATTTGTTTTCCTACACATTCTTAATTACAGCCACAAACGTCAATAGGTCCTATTCCACCTGCCCTTCCACTGTATCCCCTCCCAGCACAAGTACCTGCTGCCTCTTCAATTGAACCTTTCACAACCCTTCCCAGTCCTGGTTTCGTGCATGGCACGTAAGGCAAGTACACAAATAATCCCCGCCGGTGCGGAGGGAGGGTGTCACCAACAAGCAAGGCTGCGCAGGAAGTTTACACAGCACTTGCTCACACGCTGCAAGCCTTCCTGACACCAACACAGCGTTCCAGCGCACCGGTATCATTTTAAAGTGATTTCTCATGTGATTAGGTCTGTCTCTGCGTTCCCACATGCTACTCAAACACTGGTGGCAAAAAATTCATCCTTACTCTCATCAGTACTTGTTTGTCATCAGAATCCCTCTTTAGTTTCAGTCATTTGCTTAGTCTTAATCTACTGATCTCATTATGCTGGTCTAATTAAAATCATTTGCTGACGAATATTGTCAGTAATGTTACAGTCGGCTAAATTAACACTGGCTTAGCCTTAGCTTTTTTATCAGCTTAACTACACAGCACTGATTGATGAGCATTTAAAAGCAGGAATTCCTTTCTTCAGGTCAAAGGCATAAAAGGAAAAGCTGAAGTTTTGAATGTGATACATCAACAAGTATTACCAAAGAAAGTCTGATATAATCATGCAGAAGGCAAACCAAACGCACCTCTCCACAACTTCCCTGCCAGCTAGGTCATAACAACAAAGATGCATTTGGCCCAGCCTGTTAAAACAGCAGGAGCAGAGCTTGATATCTTGCTCTAAAATTGCTGTTGTAGGCAACATATCTTGTTGTCTGACTCTTATTTACTTTTTTGGCATAAATTGAGTATTTCTAGACCACAAGTATTCCTACAGACAAAAATTAATTGCAATATTCATCACCGTATATGTCTAAATGATAGGGATGCTGGAGTGTTTTACAGTGAAAACACATCCAATTTTAATGAAGTTCAAAAGAAGAAATGTTTATTTATGGATTAAAGTACACAAAGATCTGCTGCTCGCACTTTCTGAAATACTGACAGCTTTTTCTTTTTTTTTTAAGAGAGAAAGAGAGAGAGAGTGCAAGGGAAGGAAAGATTTCACATCTTGTACGTAGTTGTGGTGAGTGGATCAATGTTCCCAGCAGACAGGCAGAAAGCTCCTGGGTCTTTTGACACTAGTTGAGAATAGATGATATACAACTGAAGTCTGAAGACAAAGTTGCCTCTAAGAGGTTGCCTCTGGTGAAAGGGTAGAGATGTTGTGCTGATAGCCCATCACAGCTGCAGGGGGATGTCTCAACATGCCTTGAGAAAGACTGCATATTTCTCTGTTTGGGGTTCAGCTTTGCTACTGTTCAAATTCAATGACATCGTTTTAACATTCCTGAAGTTATTCTGCAGAAAAGAGGTGGAATCCAGATTAGAAGAATATCCTGGAGAAATTTATTTTCTATTTAGTAGGTTCTTAAGAGAAAAGAGCATAATTACATATCTAAAAATCAGACCCTCTACTGAAGACCTAAATAAAAACAACTTTAAGAGAAGATGTGAAGGCCTCAGAGTGACATGTAAATATAACAGAACTATGAACAAAATTAAATATAGAGAAAAATCCAGCTCTTGGATAAAATTCCCAGAATGCTCTTCCCCACTTTAGGAATTTGCAACCACTGCCTATTGAATGAGAGCTGCTGCTGGTGGTCTCCAGAATGATCCATTAACTGAGGGTGCACAGAAATGTTACTAGGGGGAATACCAGCCTCCCTGAAATACACAGTCAGCCTGTTTGGAGTCAGATGTTGGGAAAGAAAATGCTAACACCACTAGAAAACTGTGGCTGTGCATGGCCTTCACAGTACTCCACTGGATCAACAAGAATCCAAATTTGCACAGGCTCCAGCAAGTTAACTAACACAAGAAATCTTGACTGTTCTAAAAAAAAAAAAAAAATTTTCCTGTATTTCTCTGTTCAGGCTGGCTGTCTGGGTAATTCATTTTTGGGAGAGGCATAAAAGGGAAAAAGAAAATATGACAGGCAGGTAATCCTTACGGCTCTGAGAACCACTGCTAACACTGACCTGCTATCAGACCATCCAAAGACAAGAAAAGATACAATCTGTTGCCGTTATTACAGTCCAAATCCTCTACGGATTCAACCACAGGAAAATGGTAAGTCCAGAGTTAGACTTTAGCTTACACTACATAGACAGAGAAAGAAAAAAAAAAGGCAAGTAATTTTTGCTAACCCAGCTAACAACATGCTGCTTCAATACTCAGTCCCAGCTGCACCATCTGCCCTGGAAAGACTCCAGAGAGGAAGGAGCAGCTGAGAGGGCAACAAGTCGAGGATCCAGTATAACCATGACTGTTCTGTCATGAGTTCTGCTATGAGTTCACCTGAAACCTCACCTCCCCAGATCCTATTTCTTGCTCTCAGACACCTACTTTGTTAAATTTGTCCTCCTCTATTTAGCTGTCTTAATTACTTATTTCCCTGTAAGTACTGGTTTCATATGCCTTTCCAGTGTGTAACCTTCTCCCTGAATTCACAAGGGACAGCGTCCTGCTATACAGGCACAGTGAAATGCCACTTACGGTGGAGGTACTAGGCACCAGGAATAAAATATAAGATGAGATTTTTGTAAGAGGTATTAGGCACCAGGAATAAAACACAAGATGAGATTTTTGTAAGAGCAGTAAAACCCTCCAAAGTCTTGGTGACATCAGTTATCAGAGACAGAGGTAAAATGCTTTTTCTTATATTCAGCAGCAGAATTCCCATTGACTTCAACACTGCAGGATATGTCCCTGTGCACTGAAACAAATCATCTGTATATGAATGCAGACAGGAAGAAGTGGCCTCCAGCAAAGCAATTTTTTATCTTTTGGTTCTGAGGAGTAATAGTAAAAAAGTCTCTCCCTTCAATCTGTATCTCAGTGAAGTCACCCACAAAGATATGTAATGTTCTGGATCACACTCTTTTGTTTTCCTTTCCTTGACATCTTACCATGCTTCCCATTTTGTTTATACATTTCGTTTTTATTCTTGACATGCAGAAGTGACTGACTTCATATGAGGCCATAATGCAAAGACATTTGTGCTTTCTGAGAGTTTTTTTATTCCTATTCTAAGGAATAAAATCCAATGGTCTCCTACGGGGAAGAAACAAGAAGGCAGTATGAATCATCTGCAGACATCGGTGTGAAAATCTCCGTTTTGGCTAGCAGATCAGGGAGCAGATTGGAGATATTTAGGTTGTAAAGTGCAAGTCTACAAATTCAGCTGGAGAACGTGACTATCTTGCTGGCAGTGCAACAAGACACACACCCTTTGCAACTCTCATTCACAGGAGAGAAAGAATAAGAAAGAGCAACTCGTGAGCTGCGCTGCCTCAACCTGCAGAGCAGAGGAGCAGCAGCTCTCCCCTGATTACATGCCTGTACACCCCGAGCCCCTTTCTGCTGACTGACTGGGGCATCTCCACATCAGGCCAGAAGACACTCCTGGCAGTGCAGAGACCATTCTCCTAAAAACCCTCTGTGCTCCTGCAGCTGTACACAGGTCCATGTGACAGGGATGGGTCCCTCATAATAAGGTCTGAGTGTATGCAATGACTGAAATATTTTGCTACTGTCTTCATGACATCAATGTCAAATCTTACATTGTCTTTAGCAGGAGCAGGGCAGGACCCTTGCATGGCATCAGATGTGTTGCCAAATAGAAAATGCACATTACCTGGAAACTGTCTTCAAAACTCATTTTAAAGAGAGACTTTGGAAAAATCTGCCATCATGTTCATCTTTAGAGACGGATTAAAAAAGACACCTGCAAATAATTTAGAAAGCTGCCTATGTTTTTTTCACATGCATACAAATTATTTTCTGCTTATGCTTTTCAATACCTGACTCCTGATTATTTCCACTGGTCTTACTGCTCTGCAGGAAAGCACTCCTGCTTCTCTGCTGCTAACTCCTCACATCCCCGAGGTAAGGGCAGGACCTGTTCTTACTTGTTGAAAATGACTCTGTTGTCTCAGAGCACAGAGTGGAATTTAATGATCAGAAAAGTACATATTACACAGGCAATTGCAAACAGTTCAGTGCTTAGCATTTTGAAGGAGGTTATTTCTACAGCACACATGTGGAATGTTTTCCGAAATATTCACATGTATATTTGAATCCATCCTTGGGGCCTGGATGTACAGCAGATGGATTACAAAATCTGTCTTGCAACTGTTTTATTATCACTGCTTACTGCTGCCAAAGCCATTTCCTTTGATATCTCTGATATAATCCCATCATCACTTCAGGGAATACAAAGTGATACCCAGCAGACTAGGAAAAGGTAGAGTTGTTCAAAAACTACAGGCGAACAAGTCAAATTTCCTAGGCCAGAGAAAGAATGTAAGGAGAGGTGAGGGAGAAGGAATAAGCAAAATCTCCTCTCCTCTCCACTGCAGTGGGTCCGCATGTGCATGTGTACATCTCTCCCCTGCATTCACATTCAGTTCTCAGACTGAAGCCACCGTTATCTCCTTTCTGCTCATGGAGATGCACATGCGGCTGCATGTGACCTCTATCAAAGAACACCAAACACGCTGTGAGGCTCAGACAGGTAGCTGTAGAAAAAAGAAGGAAAAAGCAGCATAAAAATACTCTCTAGGGACAGAACAGGTCAGAAGAGTAGTCACGGGATGCAGCCCCAGCCATTCTTTGTCTGTTCTTACCCAATGCAGTATTTACCACCTGAGGGCCCTTTGGCAGCTTAGGCTGAAGTAAACTATTTGTTGCAGTCCATATCCAGGCAGCATCCACCAGTGCCGTATCACCACCACACTAGCACCAGCTGGCACTGGTTTGGTTGTATCATAAAGCAGAAGAGCGAACCAGGCAGGCAGACTTAATTTCTATTCCTTAAAGGGAGAGGACTAGGACACATTAGGAGGACAGAAAGGAAAGGCTACCTGTAACAACTTTGTCCTTAGCATAAACAGAGGGGCTTACAAGGCTATCACTTTCCATAAACACATTTAGAGGGAGAAGGCTATCTGTTTGGCACATTTTGCCAGCTGTGTGACCTATTTATATTCCACTGTATCTTCCACAAGTGCAAATGTGCAAAAGGCAAACTTCTGCCAACCCAAACAAATATAGTAAGACAGAGCTGTCCTGTGATACTGCAGGATACTCCTCAGCAAAACCAATAGTAGAAGATTCAGAGGTAGTAAGGAGGAGGACACCCCTGCTCCCAGCATGCTTGCTTTCCTCTCCTGTGCTCACACCAGAACACTGCAGACAGTGTCTATGCTAAGATGTCTTTCCATGCATGGAAAAAACAATACCAAGGCATCTTTTAAGATAACAGTCTCACTTACTATTGTAGTCACGAGCTTAATCACGATAGCTTTCACAAATCAATTGAAGAGCTCTGGACACAATCCAAAAGAGGATGTTGGGAAGCAAATTACTGCACTGACAATAAATTGGGTTCCTATGTCCAAATTTTAAAGTATGTACTTGTATTGAATTTTGTGGCTATTTCCCCCTGTAACAGCCAAGAAAGACAGAGGGACTCTGGACAGAAATTTATAATAGTTGCTTTACAGACTGTATCTGAAACTCCCATTTCCCACACTTACATCCTTACCATTGAGATTCACAGTCCCAAATCCTTCCATGAAATTACTGACCAAAATAATGCTATTGCAGTTAGTAGAAGCAGTGCAACAAAGGCTATACAAGTTTAGATACAACACAAACCCCAGTATATTTATTAATATGTACTCAATGCTTTTTAACTTATCTAGTAATCTTAAATATATAGGACTAGTCACCTACCTATATTTAAAAAACAATACTACCCATGACACAAATGGCAGTATCCGGATTATGACAGGCACTGAAATTTGTGATCCAGGTTCCCATATTCTTGCAGGTGATCAATGGGGTCAGGCAGACACAGCAAGAATTTGCACAGAATACAACCACAGGATCAGTAACCTTTCCTCTTCTTAGATGACCTTTTACATCTGTCCATTCCTTTAGGATCTACCGCTTTTAAGGACCAATATTATTCTACTTCAGGGACAAACTTTTCTTTTCTGTAATGGGAATAATTTGTAGCAACCACTTGTCACCTTTTTAAGAGCTGCCCATTCAAAGGCACGTTCCAGAGACTCACATTAATTGTATGAAAAAATACGTTCTGTAGTAAGCTCTGACATATTGCAAATGCACTGAATGCTTGACATTTTTATGATTATGCTAATATTGTGACATTTGATGTGCTTGTTTTTGAAAAAACATAGTGCAATTAAGTTCTCTGAAAGAAAAACAGAAAGAAACAAATCAATCACTGAGAAGGCATGAAGAATGAAAACTGCTTCTACCATCTTTGGAAATAAATGCCTGCTAGTCAATGGCAAACAGCACGTTTGAACTAGATATTTCAGGAGACTTGTCAATTTTACTCTGAAAGTAAAGAGCACTACTGATAGGGTGACTTTCAATTTTTAGCACAAGCATTGGCTTGACTTTCACCTGTTCCCTCATAAAATGACTCCTTCCATTACTGAAAGAATTAAGAAAAATCTGGTTCCTCTTAGACAGCTTGAAACTGCAGATAACCCAGTTAGGTCATGGAACCTTGCTTTTAACTTCATCCCCATTTAAAACATGTTGCCTGCTTCAGTTATACCCCAAATTAAAGTAGGAGAGGAATAAGATTTATAAATACCAATATAAATAATTTTATAATTCCTCTCCCCCACCTACAGACCAGAAGATTAACAGGAAGAACCAGAGACCTGAATGAGGCACTACTGGAGCAGCACAGTGCTTGATGGCAGGAAGGCTAAATGGATCGGTGCTGTGGAGTCAAGAAGAAACACAGAAGAGCACCTTTGGCACAGGATTCAGAGAACAGATGATGAGAAAAGTACCTGAGGGAGTTAGAGTGAGAAATCCCCAAATGCCTGGAGAATGTGCTATTCACCTCATGAAGCACCCTAACATCAAAGTGTGGATGGGGAACTCTGCAGAGCTCTAGCAGACTCTTCAGAAGAGAAAGAGGCGATAGTTACTGATAAACAAATCACAGAAAACCACATCTACACCAGAGGTGACTAAAGTCCCACCAACATCTGATCTTAACAGTGCAGCAGGCACTGGAGGAGAATCAAAGGGGGAACCAGCTCCATATTTTTGGTACAAAGCTACAGGAGACATGAGAAATGGCTACAGCTTGATTACAGCAATGCTAAGAAGCAAGATCTATCTCCCCTGCCAGATCTTTGAAAGCAGTAGCTCACTGAAAATACTGAAGTAACTTAGTAGCAACTTTGGAAGCAAATTAAAAGAACATTCATAACCTCAGGGACTGTATACATTTAATCTCTTGTTAAAGACAAATACTAGCCAGACTGAGTTTAGTAAATCTAACTTGATGGAGAGTTACTATTGATGAAATCAAGAATCAGCTTAACTCCCAGAGATCCAATTCCTTACATAATACATAGTCAAGGCAACAATAACAAGCTTATGAAACTGCAGAAAGTGACTAAAAAAAGGGTTTTGATCAAAAAAATTGAACTCACAGTCAATTATTGGCAAATCCTAGTTAAACTCTGAAAATGAAGTTATAAAGAGGAAGCAGCTAGAAAACTGTAGAAGTTTCAGCTCTTTTCCCTGAGACAGTGCAAGATAACAGATTTAAGTTAAAGAATTGGTCTGGAATTCAAGGGAAGAAATAAAAAGATAATTCAAAATCAAAAGGAATGAACCAGCATAACACAAAGCCTAAGAAAATAATCCTTTCAGCACACTCAGAGACTCCTACAACCTTTTCTGTTCCTAATAAAATGTGTACACCTAAACTTCGTTACTGTTCTCAGTATTTGGCTTTTTTCAGAAACAGGTACTCTGGGATTAATAATGTAGAGCCACTTGACCTTCAGAAAGAGCTCCTTATATAATTGGCATGGTAACAGATGCAGAATTTCTTTAACAGAAGTGACAATTCCTGGGTACCCCTTCTGCCACCCATCCAGTATGACACTAACCCTTTCTGAGTTACTTTCCTACACTGTAAAAGTAAACCCAAAGCTTCCCAGATCAAACATCCTTCTCTGGGGATGTTTTAACTTGGGACAGCTCAATGCCCTGCCCCATGTATTTCTTTCTTTGGGCTTACTCTCTAACAAACACTTTTGCTGGCTGCAAAGCCTTTGAGAAAGTTGACCCACTGGCCAGTGGTGGTCAGAAGGGAAGCAAAATCTGGAGGGACACAGTGTTTCTTTCTACTGAACTATGTTCTTTCAGTAGGTCTATGCCAACGTGTAAGCCCAAGTACAAACACACTGCTTACCTGCAGGTATGCACTTAGACAGAAATTTATCCCAAAATTTTAAGCATTTAAAGATGGCAATTAGCTTTTCAGTACAGACCAGTATCTCAGCCACATGTCCTGGAAAGACTAGGACTGAACCAGTCCAAGCAAACTACAGCCTATTTTATCCACCTGGGATCAGCTAGTTCCAAGCTGTGAATATTTTGGGTGGGCTTCATCTCACCTTATTTTAGTCACCTAGAGTGTAGATGTCTATATCTGAGCTAGTTAATTTAGGCTTTTTTAAAAGTTAAAGAAGAAAAATAAGCATTTCAAGATGATTCATCTGACCTATTTTAGTGGATCATTACAATGAGATTGATCACACCTTAAATTTTATTAAGTCAAATGACTCAGTCTCTGTCTGACTTGGTAAATGGAGCATAACTACTGGCTCAGATATTTTGAACACACAATGCAACCTTCTGCTGACGAGGGAGACAAGACATGCAGGTTACTAGAAGCAGTATGTCTAAATTCTTCTCCTAGCACTCCACATATACCCTACACAGAAAGTGTGATACCTCCACTTCACTTTGTTTTCCACCAGCAAATAGGACCTTTGGCTTTCTCCATCTTAGCTCCCTTACATGATTTTTGTAATGCAGGGGAGTAAAAAGGTATTTTGCTTTATTATTTTCCTCAGCCTTTGGGAATCCAAATCAGAAAAGGAAGTGTGTCTAAGGCGTTCACTGCTGAATATCTGGATGTCCCAGGTTCTACAAGATACAGAAAAGTGCCAAATTCTGAATCTTGAATTCATTTTCCTAGCCAAGCTCCACTAGTGGAAATAAAATGGGATGTAATGCAGTAGAATATCAATCTTTAGACCCACCATGAACTGATGTGGTTTTTTTAAACCCAAACCTGACTAACAAGGTTTTTTCAAAACCAAAACTCATTATAATTAAATGTAATTACAATCCCCACAGCTTTCAATCAAGGTTTGCTCAGAATGAAAACAGCTTCTGCTAAAATAAATTATTTTTCCCTGTAGGTGGCATGGTAAAAGTTGAACTAAATAAGGGAAGCATATAAAAATACCAAACAAACAAGCTCACAGATCTATATATACACATTGTTCTTAATCCTGTCATTGTAAACACTAATTAATGAAGTAGCCATAATTATTACAAGTAAAGTCAAAGAACTGAAATTTAAAACAAGACCAAGACTTTCCAAACTGTCCGAGATTTTGGCTACCTCTACTTTTGCATCACCAGGTGTGAAATTCACACCAGGTGTGAAATAACATCACCAGTTCCTTCATTTCAATATGCTGAATTCACTATCATGAAAACTAACAACACCTGGGGTTACCCAGCATCTCTGAATATTAGATCCACAATGCCACACCTTCTTCCAAATTTAGAAACTTTTGACAATATTTACCAAAGTAGTTTCCTGTTATACTGTACAACTCCTCAAACTACTAACAAGGCAGTCCTTAGACCAAAAAGATCAAACCTCGGTTCCACCAAACACAGAGGGAGTTCTGACACTAATTGCAACGAGGTAAAAATCAGCCTCTGGGGCAGAAATAAATGGAGGGAGTGTATATGAAGTTATTGCATTTCTTGTGAGGAGTCAGCCTTACCTTTGAGTCATTCTATAATAAATACCGTATCATTGCTCAATTGTATGGAAATGGTGATTAGTGGTTCTGCAAATGTTTTGTTTGGGATTTGCATTTTCTCATCAAAGGATACTTCTCTGCCTTCATATGCTGTCAGCCTCTTTCGGATGAGACAGCTCAGCACAGAGATGCCTCAACTATATCAGGAAGACAAGAAAACGTATTAAACCACAAAAAACGTATAAGCTAAACACAGAGACTCTGAGTTCAGCCACAAGGGCTCAGAAATGGAGGGAGCTGTGGCAAAATATTTTGGGTTGGCTAAATACCATGCTCCAAAATTTAAGCTACTGGCAGTTCTTAAAAAAGAAATTCCAGAGACTAAGGCAGAATGAAAACCAGCAGGGAATTTTAGTTTTCACTCTCAATTTCTGGCTTTAAAATATTTTACTTTAAGATATTTTACAATTCAAACTTTGGGGGTTCTGTATAGTTTAAACAGCTGCCAAATACATGTGCTGAAGAACCTCAGCAATGAGGGAGTGGTTGATAATGGGGAAGGGATAATAGGGTGGGGCTACCATCCATTTCAGAGCTCCTGAGATATTCCTGGGGTTTAATAGGAAAAACCATGCTGGTATGGTCTCCCACCATCCTGGTATGGTCAAGGAGCTCCAAACTGATTTGAGTTGTGAGGATCATGTTGAGCAGAACTTGCTATAGCACTTCTTTTCTTAGATAGACCATGCAGACAGGGTTTGGTTGGTTGGTTTTTTCCTTTTTTCTTTTTCTTTGGGGGGGGAGGGGGGCAGTGCAGGGACAGGAGAGTTCCCCTTCCATCTTTTTGTTGATATTTAAACTAAATCTAAGCAGTTCTGAATTCATTAGGGTACCCAAAACCAGAAAACAGTTCTTTGGGTTGCATTGGTTTTGCTAAGAGGGATTTCACACAGATCTACTGCTGGCTATCACCATAATGCTATGATAGAAATACCCATTTATAATGCTTTTTAGCCTTATAAAAGACTAACTGCTGCTGTTCTTTCAGCATGTCTAAAACTGTAAATCTGCAATAACTCATCACATCCTTTGTATAAGCATTTACTCAAACTACTTTTAAATATGCATTGTGTAGCCAGTATGATCATAACAACAGTTTGAAATTAATGGACCTTAACTGCCATTAATTCTGAATGGATACCACTGTGAGCGTTATGAATGTGAAACAGCCCTTGCAGTTGAGGAAGCAGGTGTTCATACAGGATAGAAAGAGGACTGAGCCACAGATTCTGGCTATGGGACACTCCTGATGTGAAAAAGTTTGTTTAGAACCCATTGCTTATTTAGGTATGCAATGTAACAATAACAGTAACCATTTGAAAAAATGTTGGTTTGCCTTTGTAGAAGCCAAGGCTTCAGTTTTGTGATTTATGATGTATAAAAATCCTTGGAGACTCTAACAATTAAACAAGATTATTGATTGATTTTTTTCTGTGAAAGGATTGCTCTGGACTGATGACTCTAGAGGATGACATCCTATACACAAAATATAACATAAGCAATGGGCGTGCTTCTTCCAATGGTCTTTAAAGATGGAGGACAAGTGGACACAATGCTGAATTTTCTAATACCAGATCTAAGTCTGAGAACACCGGAAAGGCTGTCATCTGGAGCTATCTGAGATATAAATTTACAGTTTAAAGCTACCTGCCCAGTAGGGGTGAGGTGAGTCCACAAACTCATTTCCACTGCACAGATGTGAAGTAATAACATCCTTAAACACTAAATGTAAAGCCAGACTAAAACTAGCAACCCAGCAGCAGCACATTGCATATTCTTCTGCTTAAGGTTTCCATTTCCACTCAAGTCTTGGGCAACTATTTTATTTCACATGATTGATAAACGGCTGCTCAAACATGCTCTACTGATAAGCCTACATTTGATCTGTCACTGGATCCACTGCCTCTGAAAATCTGGAAAACAAACACAGCACACATTCAGAACCACAGAATGGCTGAAGTTGGAAGGGACCTCTGGAGGTCACCCAGTCCAACCCCACTGCTCAAGCAGGGCCACCTACAGCCAGTTGCCCAGGACCAAGACCAGACAGCTTTTGAGTATCTCCAAGGACAGAGACTCCACCAGCTCCCTGGGCAACCTGTGCCAGTGCACAATCACCCTCACAGTGAAAAACTGTTTCCTGATGTTCAGAGGGAACCTCCTGTGTTTCAGTGGGTGCCCATTGCTTCTTGTCCTGTCACTGGGCACCACTGAAAGGAGCCTGGCTCCATCCTCTTTGCACCCTCCCTTCAGGTATTTACTTACATTGATAAGATCCCCTCTGACACTTCTCTTCCCTAAGCTAAACAGTCCCAGCGCCATCAGCCTTTCCTCACAGGAGAGATGTTCAAGTCCTTTAACCACCTTCGTGGCCCTTCATTGGACTCTCTCTAGTATGTCCATGTCTCTCTTGTTCTGGGGAGGCCAGAACTGGACACAGCACCCCAGGAGGGGCCTCATCAGTGCTTAAGAAATGGGAAGGATCACCTCCCTTGACCTGCTGGCAACACTTCTCCTAATACAGCCCAGAATACCCTTTGCTGCAAGGGCACATTGCTGTCTCATGATCAACTTGGCATCCACCAGGGCCCCCAGGTTCTTTCCTGCAAAGCCTCTTTCTAGCCAGTTAGCCCCCAGCATACACTGGTGCATGGGGTTGCTCCTCTGCAGGTGCAGGGCCCGGCGCTTCTCCTTGTTGAACTTTATAACATTCCTGTCGGCCCATTTCTCCAGCCTGTCAAGGTCCCTCCTGATGGCAGCACCACCCTTTGATGTATCAGAAGACAAACGTGTGCCTGAAGTAGAAAACTTGGGACAGCTTCCTCATCGTTTCTTCCAGGATCTACAACTACAAGGCCTCAGGACTGGTCTTCAGGTGAATTACCAGACCTCTCCTTCTCGGGGGAAGTATGGGGTGCCGGGTTCACCAGCTACACCCGCCCAGCTCTGAGTTCACTCCAACAGCACAAGGGATAGCTGCATTTTACAGATAACCTTTTAATTAGGCAAATTACATTCCTCGTTAGAATGCCATCTTTAAGGCACTGAAGTAAAAAAGGATTGTGCCTCACACTAACTCGTTGACAGCAATTTCTGTTCTATCAAAGCAAGGTTCACAAAGACAGATTCTTTCTCAAATGTGCCAGCAGTTTTTTAAAAGAAAACAAAAACCAGTATTTGAACAGGAAAAAAAGAGGTAGATTTATAAGAAAAGCGACGATTTTTTTTGCTGTGGAAAAAGACTAGTGTCACATGGTTCAAGTATTTAAAAATATTAAATTTATTGCCTGATTGAAATTCACTATATAAAAAATGTTATTCAAGGGAACTGATGAAAACCTTTGCCAAATAGTAACATAAAAAACAAAAGCTTTGATTTTTGCTAGCAAACAAAAAAAATGTGACTTAATACTACTCTGAGGCTCACTCCACCTCTTCTTTACAGCTTTTCATTAAATTCCATTAACTTATGATCAAATCCTGAGGTATATTTAAATTTATTGACTTCAGGAATGATTCCAACAGCACCAGACTAATGAGAGAATCAGGCCCTAAGAGTTGCTTGTATAAATACTGTCACACCTTTACATAGCAACTTTTTCTTTTTTTTTTTTAACATTATTACATTCAAGTGGGAGGGCTCTTGCGGGCTGCATATTCCTCACTCATCACTGCCACTTTGTAAAGCATGTGTTTAACAAGGCTGTGTTCGAAATCAATTTTTTATGTTTGCCTGGGTATTGTAGGCAAAGAGCTTTTGGACTACAGTGGTGTGAATAACTACAATACATCAGTCTGCAAACAGGGCTCCGAAAATAGAAATATGACCGAATACTCCAAGGGGAGTGGAACTTTACAGTGCCCCAACGAGAAGCTTTTATGAGTTCTAGAGGAGACACTGTATCAAGGCAAATTGAATTCATCCAAAATGTATTTAACAAGGCTGGACTGATATGATTCTTCTACAGTTTACTTCACAGCTGTTAATCATTAAACATAATTTAGATTACAATCATCTGATATTCATTTTACATGCAATAACATTTTTATTGAAGTTAACATAATTGTACATGTTAAGAACTTTGTTGAAAATATTCCCTTAGGAACAAAATTATCTGCAAAGTAACGCCATGAGTTGTGTGCCTCATGGGTTAGCCGATTGTGTAAATACACATGAAGTGAGCACATATCATTATGACATTATTCTGATGCCATACATACCCCCTGCTTTAATAAGCATAGTAAATATTTTGCCTGGATTTTTGTCAATATCACTGATTTACTCATTCTGGAGAGGTCAAGAGAGGAAATACAGAGATTGTAGGCTACTGTTTTACAGTTATCTTGTTCTTTCCTGTTTTGAGAAAGAATTTTTTCAGACTAGACTTTTTCTGTGCCACTAAGATCCTTCTCTTGACTTCAAGGAAACTCCTCCCAGAAAAATTACTTTGGCCCTAATCCTGGAAGCTGATCTGTGTCAATGGACATACACAATATCCCATTGAACTCAGTGGAGCTCAATATGAACGTGAAGGTTTTGTGGACTTAGTATGAAAAGCAAAGTAAAATTCAAAGGTTTTCCAAGGTAAGGTCTATAATTATATCTACTGTGATTAACTGGCTAGTGTTTAGCTCCAAGTTACGTTAGCCTACTTTCCTAATGAAACGTAACAAGAATCCAACAAGAACAATACACGTTTCAAATTCTCACAGGTAATTTTCTGTACTGGAATTATATTCATTTCAGTCACTTTCAGACAATTTTGTTTCTAAAAAGATTTCAGAATAAGCTTATGGAAATAGATATTTTTATAAATCCTTTTTCTCCAAATTACCCAATTTTAAGTTACACAAAAAGAAACACTCCTAGTTAATCCAGAGGGTATTCTGGTGAATAACCTCAATTAATCAGAACTGCAGTGAAGGTGAATTGCATGTACCTGCCCAGAGATGATTCTTGACAAAATCCTACCCAAGTTTTATAGCTTCCTCAAGTAGAAATCTAATAAACCTATAGCCACAAAAAGCTGAAGTTTTTCAAAGACTTTAACAAGCTGCTTGTAATGTTTTCTGACTTATTGAAGGAAAGGGAGTCAAGAGGAAAATTCCAATAAAACTGTATGTAAGCCAAAGGTTTGTTTATGTTTGTATGGATTAGCATTCACACGTTTCCTGTTACTAGACTTCCTATTAGCGATGTTTAACTTTAACCACATATCCTGGGTTAAGGAATAACTCCTAAAGTCAATTTCCTGATTAGACTAAGAAAGGTCAAAGGTTAATTTTGCAGTTACATGGTTAAGCTACCAACAGCTACTGCATAGCCTTGTTTTAACATATAAAGTTACTGCAAATATTAGCTAAAGGAGGTGGCACACTCTGGTGATTACACAAAAGCGTAGGGGAAAAAAATGATCCCAGAGGCTTATTCATTCTAAGTGAAATTTACTCTCTTCACATGCACACACAAAATACACATCAGTGGAGACATGTCAGATACGGTGAGGCCAACCTGGCAACTGCAGAGGTGTACATCCTTTTAAACATGGCTGTGACCACTGCCAGAGCCCCGCTTTCATCCAAGAAACTTCCCACTGTACATCCTATTATAGACTTTCTTCATACACTTGCTACAGACCTTCAAGAAGAAACAAGGTTTAATGGTAATAGAAGAATCCACAAACTTAAATTTAGCATATTCTTGAACAAGAAGCACAAGGATTTCTGCTTCCTTAGAAAAAAAGCTGATGGATGATGAATTTGCAAACAGCACTGCAGCAGATATTCCTGTTGTACGAAATCAGCAGGAATTAATGGATCAGTATTTCTTCCATTTAAATACTGAAGTGAGCAATCCTCTGCCCAAACACTGCAGATGAAACAAGAAGTATCTGAAAAAGTTTGCGGGGCTTCTGTCTGGAGGGATACTTGTTTTCAACAGTAAAATCAATTTTTTTTTTAATAGTGACATGAGTAACAACAGCATATTGACACATATCAGAAACAATGAGGAAATCTAAAGTTAAAGCTGATAATCCAGATTCATTCACACTGCACAGCATTCTCCTTCCCTGATGAGTTCTCATCTATAAATTATTTCATTCTGATTCAGTTTTGGTAACCTAGCCAGCACAGAAGATGACAGTCAAAAGAATGCAATCCCATGTAGTGACGTTATAATTTTTTTTTTAGATCTGTGAGACAGATGGTGGGGAAATTTGACGCTGGATTTAGTGAAGTTAGTGTTGGTATTTAGTTACCTCGTTATAACTATTGTAGACTAAAATAGAGGGCTCACAAGTAACTAAGTAACTTGGGTTGCAAGTCATAGTTTTAAAGTGAAACTTGGTTAGACTCTTACCCAAGGCCTAACATCGCTAATACAACCACAACTCTTTTGGGATGCATTCTCTGTTCCTGTCTCTCACGTTATCATTTATACTCGCATCAGCGTGGCAGCATTTTACACTTGGTTTGCAGAGTGAAGGCCTCTAGATAAGATGCAAGATAGCAGAGACAATCAGTCATCAGTCTTTAGTCAGGATTTCCTGACTGCATGTGAACAACAGCAAAATCCACTTTTTTGTAAAAACTAATGCATTTGAATATATATAGAAACAGAGAACATCAGTTTCTTACACTTAAATCTGGTTAAATTCCAATCACAAGGAACTGGCTCAATTTGCACATTTAGGCTGTTTGCAAGTAAGACACAATTTTTGTGAATCATTCATAGTCATTTAGCACCCACTGCTTATAAACAAAGCAAATATAAGTGGATGCACATGAGCTGTTCTTTATTCACTTGTGGACTTAACATTTGGAATTCACTTTTCCAGCCACGTGACTGGTTCTACCAGTCAGACAGTACAACTTCTGTTCTCTGACTAGATTTCTTAAACTTTGTAAACAGGCATAGCACTTGAAAAACATGTTCCATCATCCAATAAAAACAATGAAGATTACCTGAGAAAGAGCAACTTCGGACAGAAAGAAGAGTCTAATGAAATTTGTTATATTTTACGAAATCTTCCTTCTTTCTTTTGTGCCGAGGGATATTTCTGTCTGGCTAAAGGTATCCATTCCAGATTTAAAATACTCTGTTTCTTTCCTAACATGCAGTGGAGCAGGGGAGAAGGAGGAAAGATATCAATCAAATTTATTGGCTGGATTTCTCTTGTCACATTCACACCAACTCATCGCTACAAATGGAGCTTTCCCGTCCGCCCAGGAGCTGCCACGTTACTGACAGGCTCCTCCTTTCTCTCCATGTCTCCCCTGCTTTAGTTAGCTTGATGGTTCTTTCTGGTCAGCAGCTTTGACATTTTATCAGCTGATTCTGATTAGTTATCCCAAAACATGAAGTTCTAGGATGGTTTACATTTTACATCATAAACTCTTTTGCAGAACACGTGGTGACATTTCAGCAGCACAACCTCCTCTGATGTAAATCCTCCTGTCCCAATATTTGACTACACTGCAAGTACAAATTCCCTGTATTCTCCAGTTGGAATACAGCAAGATCTACGGCCAAGGAATCTCCCTTTCTACAGTGCCTTTGCTGCCTTCTTTTTTCTTATTATTGGGAATGCCCGTACTACGGCACCTTGGAAAATCACTGCTTTTTTCAGTCTTTTGTTTCCTTACTGCCTATAATACCTGCATACACACACCCAGCACATACAGAATTATTGGGTAAATGACTCAAATGGCAGCCAAACTCACTAATGTTCTGTGCCATGCATCTAACAGGTATCTCACAAAGAGGACAGCTGCCACTGTGTTCTAATAGTCCTGATCCTGCAACCCAACGAATGGACATAAACATTTTGATCATAGTTTCTAGTTTCTGTCACTGGTTTTTTTGGTGAGGGCGAGTTGAAGAACTAACACAAGTTCATTCATGTGGAAATATTTCACACCTCTCAACTCTATTTCTTTGAAATCCCAGACAAGTGGCCACTGCTCATGAATGGTGGGACTCTCCACCACATGGGCAGTGAGGCAGATTATCCATTTCTCTCCTGTGAGAAGACATATTGCGTGCTTTTAACACTGACGGAAAAGTTGTCAGTGCCCTTGCTTTAAATAACAGTGGAGCAACTAAAGCATATAATCAGATCCTAGGAGACTTGGGTAATATGTTCTCCTGAGATAAAAGGTGTTCATCTCCTGTTTTCAAAGAAAGTGCCCTAACCACTAAATTAAAGCTTGATCAAAGTGCTCTAGTATGGCATTGCACTGCATCACAGAGCTATACATGAACATGTACAGAATGCACCTAGAACTTGCGTCTGATTTTCATTTCCTATTTGGAGATGAAGGAAGAAATCTGGCCTGTGGTTAGATATCACTATTCAAGATTTCCTAGAATATATACTAACTATATTCCTCATTAATCACTGCGTACTTCTGTCAAGATAATACCACAGTAACTCCAATGAAGTTACAACACACTTACAGTGGTACAGCTGATAGCAAAACTTGGCTCAAAATCCTCAAACATAAATGGGTATTTTATCTGTTTAGTGCATGCTGTCTCTTTTATTGAAACCGAAACAGTGAAACAAAAGTCATCCTGAAGAGACCAAAAGAAACTTAAATATGTATTTTTTCTAAGCATATGAATATTTTATGATCTATGGTTTCCATAGTGCTTATTTACTTTGTTTGTTCAACATTTTGAGTTGTCAGAATAGGCATTAGACAGAGCAACAACAGAAAAACGGAAAGTAAGTCAGCAACAAACAGAGTTCTTACATTTTTCCTTGGGACACAGACATGAGGATATACCCACTATCAATGCATTGCAAATAACATATTAATTGTTCATTTGGCCCAAACTTAAATTGAGACTTCAACAATCCCAGAAAGTATTGAATATACAATTTGAAAATTATTCCTGTCATATTAAAAGGTAGAAAAGCCTCAATAAAAATAATCATAGAAGGAGAAGCCAAATCAGGTATATTTTGAAAAGAAAATAGTGTGTCTTCGGTACAATCAGTTTATCAGATTAGCAAATTTCTTACTAATATCTACAATGAGATATTTTCAAGTCACTTATTTGTGAAAATAGTTTCAGAAAAGGTTAAAGTTATCAGGGATTTTTTAAAAATCCATATTATGATAATTTCCTCCATTCTTTCTTCGTCAAAATTAAATCCCTATTTGCACTTAGCATTTTGGTATTGGTTTTAAATGTATCAAAATTTCCTTCTTCCTTTCAGGTAATGACAGAGTAGGAAATAGCAAAGACTGGCTTGCTTGGGAGATGCACAATATTTTTGACAGTGCCTTTTCCAAACTCTGTGTTGTCTTCCAGTGAAAAGCAAACAGAAATATTTAAATTACTTAATTGCCTCCCAAGGCTCTACCTAAACTCTTCCTTCAGTCACCCTCTCTGCTTTCAGTGAACCTCAACAACAAGGCAAACTGAAAGCTTTCTTTGTTATCCTGGTCTATGACACCTGAATGGTGCCAAACAAAACTAAGTTAATTCAGAGCTCCTAGGGAAAGCATTTCTTGCTCTGACTCCTCCCCAATACCAAATAAAGAAAATACAAGCCTTTTTTTTCCTCTCAGTATTAACTAACAGCAGAGACAATAAAAATATCATGTCCCTGATGTGACGATTTATGTACACTCAGCTTCCTCTTTTTTCATTATTTCTTCTGAGTCTCCATTTGATTTCTCATGGTTATTATTCGTCTACATAAAGGCGTTACCTCTTATGGTATGAAGTGGTTTTACGTGGAATCCTTGTAATGCAGCAACTCATAACCATAATCTAGGCTAAAATGTGTTATCTAAATTGCTGTGGTTTCAAAATTTACAAAAATGTATTTCCTAGAGCAATCTAACTTCTCCTTTTACTACAACAACAAAGTAAAGCCGTTAGGAAGACTATGAATTTGAGCAATTAATTACACACTTAATAATATTTTATAGTTTTCTAAAGGCTTTAAAGTTCTTTCCAAACATTATGATTCAGATCCTGCCACCATTCCTCACACAGAGTAGGAAAATAAATGGAACTACTCCAAAAGCAAATTATATTTAGGTTCTGGGAAAATTTGGTTCTGATTCAATGTTTTTTTCCTAACAATTCAGTGAAACAATTTTGACTGTATGCATTTTGCAGCATGGGAAATGGAAACACAGACATTAAGAAACTTCACTTAACAAAATGGTAAAAGCCAAGGTTTCTTTCCTTTAAGAAAAAACTTTGACTCTAAGTATCTCACAGAGGTGAAGAGTTCCAAAGGCACAAAAGGTGGTCAGCCACATAATCATTATGGGAAGCCTCAGAGCTGGATCCTACCTCACATTCTATTTCTGTAAATTCTCCCCTTGCTGTGTTACTGCACCATAAGAACATAAAGAATGAGTAACTAACTATCACTTAGCGTTTCAAGTTTAGTACATAACCAATGCCATAATCATATCAAGAAGATACATAAATTAAAAGAGTATAATCATAATATCCAAAAATCTTAAACATTTCAAGTGTACCACTGACGTGACAAAGACATCAGCAGCTACTCAAATTACATAGTTTGCAAAGGCATCCTTTGTCAAACAAAATAATTAAAATTTAGGTTCAAAGTTACAAAAAAAGACAAGGACAAACACTGGTTCTGATATACCTGAGTTAGAATTTTAAAAATATTGGGAAAATAATAGTGATTTAAAGATGTTGATTCAAAGACTATTAGCTATTTACTGAATGTTTAATAAAGTCAGGCACAAATTAAAAAGCTTAATATGTATTTCTCAATTCTGCATAGAAATCCTCGGTTTGGTTGTTGGAACCATGTCAAATCAAATTTTTACTAGGTTTAAAAAAAACTGCATATATTCATGGTTTCCACAGACTAGTCAAGAGCTTGAAATATTGGTCTTGACTGGATAGTCAAGACCAATTCTTTCCACAGGAAAGTAATTCTCAGAGGAAATTATTTGTCACGCTACTTCCAATCTGAAGATCTAAACACAGTCTTTCCTCTAGCCTTTGGCACAACCCATAATAATTGGACCATAGGAGAGAGCAACAAAAAAGTGGATCCACAAGATGCATGCCAAACATCACTACCAGCTCAATCATTTGCTTTCTCACCTTTCCTCCCCATCAGGAATAATCAGTAGCTGAAGTATTAAATGACATGTCATACTCATTCACTGATGGAGGAGCAAGACAGAATGACATATTCTGCTGATCATTTATAGCTATTGGTTGTTATAGGGTATTAACTTGCAATACACAGCCCTGTTTGAATTTCAGATGAGCAGATGGCCAGATGGATTAGCCTGTAAAATTAATATTCCAACCCATACACAGCAGGACTTTGCATGGGCACTGACAGCTTCAAAATCCATGAAGTCAGTTTAGTGGATTTTCTTTTTCAGGCCTTGCTTATTATTTCCTCCACAAATGCTGAAACCTGCAACAGCAAAAGGCAATCCTGGAATACTTTGGTATTTTGGTGCCATGGCTTCCTTGAATATTTCTTTCACAATGCCAGGAGCACTCATTTCCAGCGTACACCTGGTGAAAAGACCAAAATTCATTTATCGAGCTTACACGTAAATATCTGTATATCCCTGTTGTACAATGAGGTGTACAGAGCACAGGAGCTAGAGATATTAGGTGCCTACTTTTGGTAACAGGTTTTAGCAACACTATTGAAATTCTTCCCCAATAAACATCTCAGTGCTTTTCAGAATGATTCATGGCCCCCCCTATTTAGTCCCCAAACAACTGTATGTGTGCAGACACCTGGAAGATGTCATCCACGGTTCCCGAATTGATTAGACCAGAGGTGCTGCTAATGCAGAGGTGCTGAAACAGGACGGAGCAACCCACTTGCTGGTATTCATAGCGAGAGAGGCTGCAGTTAGCAACCGCAGCCTTGCAGAAGGTGACAAGTTCCAGCTATTAAAAACTGCAAATTTGTCATGTCACCTGGACCTTTCTGAAAAGCTTCCCTCAATTGCAATCAGTCTGCCTTGGCCTCTGACCCATTGCAGATGAACATAATACAAGTTTTGAGGGAAACTGCTGTATTTTAGAGCCACCAGCTTGATTACTATTGATTATCTACTTGCCTTGATGGTAATTTCCCTTTGACAGTAGCATTTCTGCTTGACTGCTCCTTCTGGGACTTGGGGTTTCTGTTCTTTTTCTTTTTTTTTTCCAGATTAGTTCCAAGAAATGTATTTTGATTACTGTTTTGGGCAGAGCAAGGGAGATAATAGAAGGGAAGGGCTCAGCTCTATTCGCGGCAGGAACTTATTAAAGAAATCCCTCATTGTTCCAGGGTAACAGAGAAGGTAACTCGACTTTTGAAAATTAGACTGTCTCACGAGGTAAGTTTTCCTTTTCCCCTTTGATGGGGGAAAAAAATCATTTAAAATAAATAATATATGAGACATTAGAATACTCCCATATAGTTATAATCTCACCAGATAATGTGAGGATTGAAAGGATTCCTACAGTTAAATTACTGTGTGGTGGAAAACTAAGTTTAGAGCTGACTCTCAAATATGATGACCCAGTTGAGTGGTTCAGTAACAATGATGTTGGGCCTCCAAGTGGCAGATGAGGCTTTTGTTTTATTTGTTTGACAGTAAATATCTGGCCTGTTGCTTAGCAGCCATCCACAGAAACAAAGGCGTTTCCAGACAAAATAAACTACATTACAGCAGGTAAATCTTTCACAGCAATTACCAAATGGAAATGAGAACTGAACTGATCATTGCAAAACAGCCCAACACCTTTGTTTCCTGCAGATGTTTTAAGCGCACAAATGACAATTTGGGATTTCTTGACAGCAGTGTGAGAAGACTTCATATATTTAAAAAAAAAAAAAAAGAGTACACTGATTTTGAAAACTGATATGCTGAATGTCCTAGAAATAGAAACCAAAGTTTTCAAACTTCTGTCAGCTGTTAAATCCATATTTAAGTACATTAAAGAACTAGATTTTCTCTCAGAGACAATGAGCATTTACAACTGTTGCCAAATTCCAGGGAATTTTCACCCTAGGAGCATTGCACTCATCTGGAACTGAAATACAAATAACAGAGCACCAAAGACTGAAAAGCTTTTGCGGCTGTTTTAATAATTTGATATTAATTCTCTCAAGCCTCATTTCTACTTTTGCTGTCACAAATGCATCCCCACACCCCAAGTGCTCAGGCCAAAACTCATGGCTGACACTTACCCTTGCACGCTTCATTTGCATGCAAAAGTCTTCAGCTTTTGCAGGACTCGACTCCTATACCGAAAAAAAAAGAAATGCCAAAGCTGCTCTTGCATATCGCAGCTGTACAGCTTTAAGGCAGGTATTTCACTGGGAAAGCAGCACTTAGCCTCACTGAGCAAACAGAAAGGGCCAAATTCTGCTCTCAGTTACCCTGGGGCATTCCACCACAAGAAGGAATCTGCATGTGAATAACCTAGAGAAGAAATGTGTTTCCAGCCACTTGAGCTTAAAGACTAAAAAAATGCTGGTGTGAATTCTGTCATCTTATATTTTCACTGAGGGGTTTTTGGGGGTGGGTTGTGTTGTGGGATGGGTTTTTTTACCCTCAGAGTTGATCCACAGGGCATTGTCATTATGTTGCTGTCTCACCTTTCAGTTGATAGACAGACTTCCTGCTGGAGAGACATTATTATTTAACCGGATCCACTCATCCTGCCACTGATTTGTTTTACTTTTGTTCCCGGCAAAGAACAGCAGCTCTAGGTAATGTTTCTTTTCTCATTTGGCTAAGTCCTTCAGAACACTTTAGTAAATTAACCCCATGTAGTTCACTTAGTAAACACAGGATCTCCTGAAAGGATTTATAAAACTAAATTAGTTCAGAATTTCCAGACAATCTTTGTTTTTCTTTCGTTTTGTCTGATACGAGCTTAAGAAAAGACTCAGGAAGAAAACGTGAATGTTTAATTCCTCATCAAATAGGAGCTGTAAGCACAGCATGAGAGAATCAAATGCATGAGAGGGGGTTTTAATAAACAATATAGATGAAGCCATGCCAACTCAGTTTCTGGAGTAGAAGTATTATCAATGTATCTGCAATAGTCTGTTTTTAATTACATCAATCTTTTCTAGCTAGGGTTACCCTTTAGCAATTGTAATCCCTCTGGAAAGTCACATCTTTGATTCGACCACAACCAAGTTCTCCTTCATTAAGTTTAAGCTGCATGTATATGTATTTGTGTACATATATTTATGATACATCCTGTACTGTACACCACTGCTCAAAGAGAAGTAATAGGCTTCCTAAACATATTACTGAGTAAAATTTTGTCATCTCAACAACATCAGGCCAGACAATTGTAATAGTCTCTTACATTCATCTACAAATCTATTAAGAAAACATATTCAGCATAGCTGTGTTCAACGGAATATTCTCCCTCTCACATTGACAGAGTTTAGAAACTTCTATCAGACAGTAAAAAAGCTTTAAATACTAGGTTGTGGATGGCATTCGTAAAACCTTCCTTGAGGATACAACCCCAATTTATGTAGTAGACAATGAAAATATTCCAGTTAATTTAAACAAGCCTTGGTCTGAACTGTAGAGCGACCAGCTACTCACCACTAATTTCATACATATTTTCTTCTTTCTAACTACAATTAGGAAGATAGTTTGCTCAGTGGTCCTGCATCCTAAATGAAAGATTTCTTTTACTCCAGTGAGCCAAATGGATCTCAGAGATATGAAGGAATCGCAGTACAATGAAATCACAGAGTGATACAATTGGCTCTGCCGGATGCCAGTACATTCAGCACCTCATCCCCCCACTGGCACGGTACGTGACAATACCACAGCAGCACCGGGGTGCTTCCCTGGCAAAAATGTCTACGCTCTGTCTGGACTGCCATTCTTTTATAAGCAGTCATATATTTCATTTGCAAGCAAGTTGACGTGACCAAGTCTTGTGAATACTTATCAAAAATACATCCACACATGCTGAATATTCCCACACGGCCATTTTGAATGGTCTTTGATTTAATTCCTCACTTGACAGAGGAATCAGTTATTCTGTCAAGAAGAAATAATAGTGTTTGTTCTCAAGTAATTAACAGCAAGTAAACAGACAAAATAACTTGTGAATAAGCCATAGATTAAACTATGTTTGTTAAAAAAGCATTTGTATAATTCAGATAGATAATTGTTCAAAAAATCAGGACCTACTGGAAGACAGTAGGTGAACGCAATAAACTGCTGGATAACCTGAACATGATAGCTCTGAATCCTTTGCACTGACTGTATTCAGGCTAGGGAGCTGGAGACCCAACAACTGATTTTTCGCAAGGGTAACATGGAAATCTGCAAAATGCACTGAACTGGAATTGTCTGTGGGGAGAATGTATATGGGTCTGAGAGAAATATAAACATCACTTTCTTCTTCCCTTCCCACTCCCCAAATGCTCCAAGAATCACCAGGACGACAGGACATCTTCCAAAGTCTTCATTAACACTGACAAAAAGAAAAAAAAAAAAAAGAAAAGAAAAGGATTTGCTCCCTAACCCAGAGCATTGCGGTGAGTAACTATAAGACATGTGGGCACAAGGGAGGAATCCATAGATTGACAGGCTCAGGGATATGCTTTATATGGGAAAAAACGAGATGCCTCTGATTGCTAGAAGTTAGGCAGGAATATTTTCAGGCTCCTCAGTTAGGATTTAAACACATAAAGGGGACAGGGGAGGATCACAAACGTACATCTAACCTACTTGCAGTCTGAAAATACACAAAGCAGCTTTAAAAAACCTAGTATGAGTACCAAGAACAGTTTGGCTCCAGAGCACAGAACTCTGCAAGCTAATTTGGGTGACGACAACATTAACCTGCACAAAGCTCTAAACTGGATTAACCCTTGCACAGAAATTAGCTCAGTTAAAACCAGCTTAAACACCTCAACACTCACTCTCCTATAGTCCATCCACCCTGGAGAATACCCTAAAAGCCTTGCACAGCAGAGGTGGCAGCAAGCACTCTGTCCAGAATAGTTACAAAACGGAGAGAGGATTTCTCAAGCAGGGTTAATATGTTAATGTCAAAGCAGCATTAGCAAAAACCATCAGCTCTGCACAGAAAGCAAAGTACATGCAGATGGGAGCAAGTACTGCAGGCCTGTAAGACCATCCTGCTCTGGACGAGCCATACAGTATGGGGCAGACGGCTAGGTCTGACTAGGAAAAAAAGTGTTGCATAGAAACTTTTGAGACCAATTGCGCAGTGTTGCCTCTGCATCAGCTTCTTCTAAGTGAAGATCTTTAATATATTGACCAAAGGTGCAAACAAAAACATTAAAAATAATCCCTCTGAAGTCCCTTGTCATGTTAGCTGCCTGGGCTCCCTGTCCGTACGGCATATCCTGTCCCAGATCTCCCACAATCTGTTCAGCAAACTCTTTCCCCTTCCATACCACAGCAAATACTTCTTCCAGCTGAGCTGAGCTTCTTTGCAGTAACCAATCCAGAGCTGAACATCAGCACTTTGGCAAGCCCAGGATGCAGCAAATCCGAGACAATAATGCATAGTACTAAAACCAGTACAAGCTCCAAGCCAAAACTGGTGTACGGGTAAAACTGTGCTTAGGAACCCACCCAGCAGCAGATGCTCCTTCAACCTCACCATTAAATGCTGTGTATATCCAAAGAAATTCCAATAGTGCGAGCTAGCACCAGTAACTGCTCTCTGCACACGGCAGTAAATCCATATAGGTGTTCTTTTTTTCTTGTAAATATGCTGCTTCAGTGTATTTAAAGCTGTGAATACTTGAAGTTCATAGCTTTTGACTTCAATCCATAGGCAGTACAGGATCAATTTTCTAATTACATATATAAAAATCTGCTTACCCTCACCAGAAGAAAAAAATAATAATAATGAGCTGAGTGCAGCCATAATAACGGACAGACATTTATTTATAATGAAGTCAGGACACGCGAACAAGAGAGGTTTGCAGCGAGATTTTTTGTTAAGTATAAACTCCAGTTCCCTTCACTTTCAGTCTTCCTGCCACAGTTAACAATTATTACACTCAAATCCAAAGCTGCTCTGAAGGAGAACAAAAGCTGGAACAGGTAGAACAGAGGCTTAGATATCCAGTTAATAATTTAGCAGCAGCAACCTATCAGGATATACCAGTGCACATTCCTCCTTTTCCCCACAGAAACGTCTTCTTCGTGAAGGAATTTCTTTGGGAGGTCACTGCTAGAGAAGAGAGTGGACAGCGCTATCTGCAAGGAAATGCCTATTCCAGGCTCCAAGAATTAATCTGAATAACTTGTACAGACTTCTTTAAATAAATGGTAGTAACATTTTTTAAGAATATTAAATCCTCTATACAGAACTCTTCTGCCACGTTGCAGCATTTTATCTGACTTGAAAATAACCTAGTTCTTGCCCTTGTGCAGGCCTATCAAGAGATCCATATAAAACATGCAAATGAAAAGAAGAAAGTATAATTAAGCTCTTTGCAATCTAAATTTTAAGTTTAGATAGAACAAGATTGAGAGTGAGTGAAGTATATCTAATGTCAACTTTTGTGCTGCTGAAAAGAGCCCATTCTTTTCTTGTTATAAAAGGATGCTTATTCACATGCATTATTATTGTCTATTAAATATTACTCATTTTTTTCAGGACTTTACAGCTGCCAGTGCAGGTAAATAGTACCATTACTTCTATTTCTCCTTAAGAGAGTCATCCAAATCAAACAATATTTCTGCAGAGCATCATCAAATATAATACACTCATCAACTACGATATATAAATGGAAATGTCTAACATCAGACTGTAAAAATATGCTCAAAAGTAATAAAGGTGGTACAAACGAAAATCAGCTGGAAAAAAAGAAGTTCTATGCTTTGACTCATCTCGTTAGCCAAGCAAGGCAAGGCGCTTATCAAAGTAAGTTTTAGTGATCAACTCTCCAGATTAAAACCACACCTTTCTGTTAAATTTAAATGCCCCTATGTTCTTCTATATAATTTTTTGCTATGTACAGGAGAGAAAATTGAGGAAGTTTTATTTCACTGAGATCCAAATTCGTGTCACTAACTGCAGGAATTTCTCTGGGGTGCCTAATTAGGAACCCTATCAACAAAGGTTGCCTATATAAGTCAATGCTGAGAGACAGCTTTAAAGGATAATTCAGTGTTGCTACTCTAAAATTGCCTCTTCTCATGGTCTATAGAACAGGGCTCCTAATCTCAGCTGGGTATTACAATTAGTTGAAATTAATTCTGGCCCCAGTCCCTAGGGTTCTTTTAGTAAAAGAGTTTTCCTTTTTTCTCTTCATTCTCAAAAAACATTTTTACTCACAAACCCAAGAAATACATAGGATAGATGCTCCTGTCTTTCACTTGGCCCTGCAGGCTTCTCACTGGTGAAAAATACCATTCTCGTTGGTGCCGTGGCTTCACAGAGTCATAACCATGGCCACTGCCTTAGCTGCGTTCAATGTTCCTGGCAAACATTTCTAGCTAGCTTTCTTGAACTTCAAATTCACCCCATTTCTAAGTCATTGCAATCCCCAGGAAGAATCTTCAACAATCTAAGGTGGAATAAAATGAACAATGGCATGGCTCCCCACTGCAAACCTGCGGTGTTCTTGAACACAGATGGAAAAGTAAAACAGAGCCCAGAGTAACTCTCTGCATCCACAGCCTAGGAATCAGTCCACCCTGGAGTCCTCAGGACATCCAGGATACACAACTCTCACAAACGTACTCTGCTACCTAAGTAACTTGCTTGTGAATTTGACATAGGAAGAACATAGAGCCATGAAACAGAAAAAATTATAAGATCCATGTGTTTATGTAACTTCTTCTCAGGATACACTTTACCACAGTCAAGGGACACAGCCTTGCAGAACCCCATTCCAAGCTCCATGAACTCAGCCAAGTTCAGTATTCTTTCAATAAACCAGCTAAAAAAAAATCCAGGCTAGTGGCACGCCAACAAAGTAAGGGTCATTTAGGAATGCTAAACGAGAATATTCAGCTGTCTAGGGTTTGGATGGTCTGGGGGAGAGACAAAACTGTATTTTCCCGTGCTCCTTTCCTTGAGAGACTAATTTTTTTCCCAAAAAGATGCTTTGCTAAGGAAAAAACAGTGATTTCTCATCCTTTCAGACTGCTCTATATGATATATGAAAAACTAAAGGGAAGAATCAAGAAGGTGGTTTAGCTGGGTTTTACAGTCAAAATTCATGTGTTTGTACTCTGGAAAGGCTGCAGTGACTGAAAAATTTATGAAATTATGATGTGAGAAAAAAGAAACAGAAAACAGAGAACCCTACAGAAATAGAGATTGTGTTGTCTAGTGTCCTTCAGCCAAAATTTTCAAGAATGACTAATGATTTTGGCTGTTACGATGCCTGAATCGCCTTTGTGGGGATTCATTTCCAGAAAGTGCCAAGTATCTTTCCTCTGAAAATCAGGCCTCTTAAAATTGTATATAGCTGGGAAACCAAAAAAGGAGGCATGAAAAACTTTCTTTAAATTTAGAATATTTTTTTAAACACCCCCTTAACTACAATGCCCAAAAACACACTTGGAAAAAATAATGTCATTGTTAAGGGATTGGATTATCTGCTATATAGTTACAGTATTGCAATACATACCCCTGAGATATTCAAGCAGCTCATGAGGAAACTAGGGATGATAATGTATTATCTGAGACATGCAGAGTTTAAAAATAGGCAAAAGTAATGCCTCCAGACATTTTTTCTTTGCTATACCAAGACCAATACTTTTATTTTGTACATATACTAGCCATTGAATTTACCACATTAGTGATTAGCCATAATTTAAACTATTTCAAGACTGTCTTTGCAGAAATTAGTGGGTTTTTTTCCAAATGCAGACACTCCTGCAGTTATAGATATACACCTTGAAATCATACATGAAGCCTGCGGAAGCTGATAGATCCGATTTGCATTTAAGAGTTCATGCATCTATCAGGCCAAATGGGACTACACAGATGACTTCAATGAAGCATGTGCTTGGCTGTCTTTATAGGATTAGGACTTTACCCATGTAGCATGACCTTCACTTATATTCAAACATTCAGAGATCCTAATATCTGAATATTTACTACAATCCGCTTGAAAATACACCACAGCACACAGAATTATTAGATGCTACAGGATACCATTACTTAGTTTCCAACTTCACCGGGAATTTACAAATTCCCAGTAAATTACAAGATGCAAACAGCTGCACGATTAAGCTGTACAAGATAAAATCCCCTACCTCCAGCAGTTTTACACAAGTTTTGCATGATATATGTTCATTACACAAAGCTAAGTGCCCACCAATCAAACTGCTATGAATGCCCTCAAACTGGTTATCTCTTTAGAAGATAAAGTGTGCTGTTTATATAACTTATTAAAAATTGCACCCTTGCATTCCTTTTTCAGATAAAAAGTGTGAGGGCACTGCTTTATCACTTTAACTATGTGTTTCTTTGAACATATTTGTGCTTTAAAGTAAACACCAATGCTAGTTTTTTTACAAGTACTAAAATCAAAACACATCTTTCCAAACTAATCTGTACAATGGTTGGGAAAAGCCTTTGATTCAGTACCATAATTATAAACAGGCACTTAAGTCAGACATACTAAAAGAGCATCAGTCATTTAAAATCAAATTAACAGTTTGATTAATCAAACACCAGACTGTCAAGTCAGACAGCATACCTGATGGCTTTGTTCAGTTACCAAAGAGGGTTTCCACTTTAAGCACCACAGATTTCATCAGCAAAACAAAATTTACTCAAGCAGAAAATTTTGGTTACCTTTAAATGTGCTCTATAGTATTACTAGGAAAATTCTCACAACAGGCCAAATTCTGCTTCACTTTCATGTGGTCACACAGCAGGAATGGAGAGACTTTACAGATACATTTCTTGTCTCTTTGAGGCCCACTTTTCAAGCAGAAAAGTGCAGTGGGATTCAGGAGGATGTACAGTAATAGAATCAGGTCATGCTTATGAGGTATACCAAAGTGGTAGAAAAATAGTTTATTGACTTATTTCTGAAAGTTAGTGATTATTTACTAAAATAAGTATGAGAGGCCAGCACATAGCCTATGATACATTGCATGCATTTTCACACCTGAATCCTCCTCCCCTCCATTAGAATATTTTCTGTTCCTAGGGTAAGACACGGAGTCTGAAGATCAGTCTTCTCTACGAAAATTTGGAAAGACCCTTTGCATTAGAGACAGTATCATTGCTGCCATGATGTTAAAAACACAAAATGGAAAAGGTCATGCTATGTCACTAGTTCCCCAAGAGTGACAAAATGCACAGACTGGAATACATCATGCTAAAACAGCCATGCATCTGTAGAACCATTATGGGAAACACCAGCCCTGTGCCACAAAGCAGGGTATTCCTCTGTGCTACTGGGATCAACCACAATTGAGAAAGTGTGACTGAAGAGTTGTCTTCTGAAGTGAAGTAACTCATCATTGATCCACTGCAAGAACAACACATGGCAGCATGTCTGGCAGGAAGCGTCTCCAGATATGTTGTATTTAATTTGTGAAAAAAAATTATGTTAGTCAATACACAAAGGCATACACTTCAATTGACCAGAAAGGTCTTAAACAAAAAGAGAGATAAAGCGCTCTTTCTTCTGCAATATCCAAATGCTCCTCATGTTGGATGGAGGCAATCAGGCAAAGATCCTGCATGCTCCAGAATCAAAGTTTTCAATCCCTTGGCCTTCACCAATAGCCTGAAAACACCTATGAAAGTAAAGCTAGAGAGAGAGTTTCTCACTGTATTGGTTCACCCACTATTATTAGACACTGAAAGATTGCACCTATGACAACCACTCTGAGTTGTGAAGCAGCATCAAGAAGCAGATGTGTGCTTCTGGGGATAGGCCCATTTTCAAAAGAATGATTGTAAATGCATGTCCTTCTCAGTGTCTGATCCGGAGCCCATTTCCAGCACGGCAAGGAAGGATAAAATGGAACTATGCCAAGTATACCAACATAAAACCTCTAAATTCATAGCAGACAATTAAAATGAATGGGAATAGGGACCAATTCCAGATTAAACAGCAGCAAAGGAAAAACTTGAAGAAACAAAACCCACCACCTCATACACCAAAGATCTTTCTGTCATGATTCAGTATGCAGCCTGCATAATATCTAAGGATGTGTAACCAAAGAAAAATCAAAAATGCCTCTTGTAAATGGTGTTTTGAAAAACTGATAAATTCTTGGCTTCATTCCACCACTGGTTTTGATACTCATTCATTTATGATTATGATTCAAACTTTAAATGCCTCTATGCTTTCAGCCTAAAATATATATTATTTGCTAGTTGCATTCTAAATGACAGTTCTTTCAGGGAGGTTTCTGCCTATGGGGCCATTTCGGGGCTGAAGAGTCTAATTCAACTTCATGCATTTTAATGTTCAATGCTGCCCATTGATATGCTGTGACTATTGAATGTGAGAGACCTAAAGATGTGCAGAAAGTAATTGGCCAGTGGGATATTCTCCCCCACATTACAAGAAAAACCCCTAAAACTGTGTAAAAAAAAGGGGGGGGGGGGCAAGAAAAAAAACTTAACCCACTGCTTAAGTGTGTTAAGAGTGAAACAAGGATCATGGGTTATAGGAAAGCTAAAGGCTTATGGTAAAAGCATTTCTCTTGCTTACTTTGGCATAAAGACAAAAGGTTTCAAAGAAAACGTATATGGTTTTTGCCAATTCATTACAGTATTTCTACTAAAAAGAATTTCCAGCACAGGTCAAAATCCAATGATATATGACCCACAATGTCTTCTGAGGTTTGGATCAAGTATGCCCTGAAAATTATGGCTGCTTATCTAATCTCTGAAGCTTCCTTTCTTCCCTTTCCCTCCACAGCCTCATCACAATTTACTACTACTCATACCAGTCCTTCTCACTGTTTTTAAAATACCACGTGTAAATCCCACCAAAGCCTTTTTCTTCTTCTAACCGCAAATATAGGTCTGCTAGCTGTTTCAGATATCAGATCTCAGGAAAAGAGAAGTGGTAATGTATTGCAACAGCAAGATTCAAATCCACTATCTGGTGGACTGAGTTCTTTTTTCATATCCACAGACATTTCCTCAGGATTGAATGAACTAGAACTGACCACTTCCATCCCACAACCCCACTGCAAAGATATGCCCTAGAGATCTATTGTATATACTGTATACAAAAATTCACCTATGTATTTGCACATCTGTATAGGCAATTTGGACTTTAAATTTTTTATTCAAACCGACTACACCTGGAATTGATACAGTTTGCTGTTGGTGTTCCTTAATGTGAAGAACTGACTTCTTTTTAAAGCAAATGCTTGATCTTCAGGCTAGATGGATCATCAGATAATGATGACTAATGATGGCTATGTATTGTCTCACCTTTAATCCTCATTGATATTAACGGAGGCCCGGTTTTCAAAATGGGGCACCTAATAGCAGGCAGCAACCTGTTCACTTCATGTTTGAAATATTTACCATACTGATCTAAGAACATTTTAGATCAAAGAAAATTTGATCAGGTACTTTTCTCTGGAAAAAGCAATTTTAACAAAACCCAAAGTTTTCATCAATTTTGATGAAGACTTAGATGTGATGGTCTCTAATGAACAATTTCTGCTGTATTTTTTTAATTTGCATTTTATTTCTACTTCATCACTTCATTTATTTTATACCTTTGCCTTAAAATACTGATATGTGGCATGCTTCAAGACTAACAAAGCAAAATCACTTAAGTATCAGGTTACAACAATTCAACGTTTTAAAAACGAAATTTCTCAGAATTCCCATCCCATGGAAAACTTCAAGTTTTGCTCAAGTTAGAACAAAAAGTGAAGGCTTCAACACATTTTATCCTGAACAACAGAAGAATGTCATTTTCAACCAGCAATACAATACCTAATTTAGGAATCTAATTTTAATGGCCTTATATGAAAATGAAAGTGCTTAAGATAGGTATGGGCTTCATTTTCAGAAAAAGTCAGAAACACAAAATAACAATCAAGGCTCAGGACTGAATTTTTAAACACTTGGATTCCTTATTTTTCTCCTCTCTTTTTATAAAAAAGAAACAAACCAACAGAAAAAACCTTTCTCAACAGAAAAAACCTTTCTCAACAGTATAGTCTCAGCTACAGACAGTGAGGAATCATTCTCTTCCACATCCTAATGGACATTTGGCTCTGTCACTGATACCCTATCAGTCTTGGCACTCATATAGGAAATCTCAGTATAAAGGCAAAATAGGGATGAACTAACCCCTTTAACCTTAGTATCTTGACCATGTGAAGATTCAGGACAACATATTTTGTCATTCTTGTTCCAGAATACCTTCCTGTGCAAATACAATATCCTGGAACAACAAAAGAAGACTGCATCATAAAATAACATTTTTGCTCATAAACTAACAAATTTTATTCTACAACAGAATCCCGACATAGGAAGCTATGCTGGAATATCTGCAATAAAATAGCTTTTTTTCCTATACGTCGGTCAGTCAGTTTACCCAAATTCCATAGAGAAGGTCGCTTTTAACTGGTGTCCAGGCAAATCCACACCAACACCTGCATGGCCACTAACAACACGAGTACCTGACTCCGTTTTTAGCCTCATATTTTGCCCAAAGTCTAAATTCACTTTAAAAAAAGAAAAGATAAATATTTATCACATTTCATAACTTTTCTAAATCATATTGGCTTAAAGTACAAGCATCAGAAATGACCAACAGAAGGGAGAATTTCAGACAATTGAGTAAATTAATGTCCCTCATTTCCTGTAGACAAAGATTACTCTCTTAAAGTCTGTTGAAGGTTCAGATAAAACTAATTCAGACTGAATTAGTTCAATCTCTTGCTCTCAAGCATCTGATCAATAAAACAGAGTTTTAAAAATATCAGAAAGACAGTGAACTTCTCCAGAAGGCCATCTCAGCTGAAATCTACACTAAAACTTCATTTGCTTTAATCTGCCATATATAACATATATATGTCATCTGGCACACTAATATATATATTCCTCACTATTCACAAGAATTTGTAGGAGTCTGGACTATTTCCTTCATAAATCTTAGGGGTATAATAAAGAGACGCCTTTCACAGTATGTCACTGTGATTCTAATTCCATTAACAACTTTATTTCAACAGAAACTGTGGCCCTCCAGATATGTGCTCCTGAGACTGCAGAATTTTCTTTTCCCATTTGCATTAGTTTTAAATACAGGCTCATACAACTGCACAGAATAATAGCACTCAAAGGAAAAAAAATGTTATAAAGAAGTTGTAATCAGCAAAATTCCAGAAAAAGGGGAGAAACGGGATTATTTTAATAGCTTTTTCATATTGGTACTTGCTGTACCTTTAGAAAAAACATTTATGGAAATTAAATCAAGACTTTCTCAGACTTCCTGCTTCCTTTGCAACATTCTCTCTTTTTTTGGTCTACGTACTGCAGAATAGATTTAGCTCTCTGTTCACTTGCCACCTTTAGATCATGCTATCCAAAGGGCATTTGAAAGAGAACTGCACCTAATTCGGTCAGCCCAGCAGTACCAAACTGCATGGGACAAGCAGCTCTTCCCACAACAAATAAACCGTGCCATACTATTCTTTGTATTTTTAATTATAGCTGGTATTTCTCAGGCACCAATCGAAGAACAGCTCAGTCATCTGCATGAGAAGATACACTGTTATAACACTGTTTTAAACATCTGAAAGGTCAATACCAATAAAAATATGTGCTCACAGTGAAAAGCTCCCTTGCTTGACATCAGCTGCCCAACAAATCTTGCTTCTGTCCAAACACTATCCAGTCTAAAACCACAGACTGGAAACAGCTTAGCTACTGGCTCGACAAGTACAATGGTATTCACCCCTTTTCTCCACTTTTTGCGTGCTGCAATGTGAATAGCTGTGGTTAAAGGAGCACTTGACCATGCTCTCTTGGAGTCAAATCTGAATTCACTTGCCCCCTTCCAGGGTAGTTTTCCCTGACTGTGGCTTGAGGAAGGCGACTTGACAGACAGTGTCAAATTCAGGCCTCTTTTCTTGTATACTCACCAAGAGACAATAATCCAGGGCCAAGCCTGTTTTCCTGACAGCTGAGATTCAGGGAAGAGGGTGTATTATTTAAACAAAAGAATGAATTATTTATTCCATTGCTAGTAAAACTCTAACTTACACTTTTACAGCCTTACATAAACCTCTATGATCTGGAAAGAGAAGGTTCATCTCAAGCAGACTGCACAACCTCTCAGAAAAACTGGCTCCTACCACATCAGCTTAAAATATTAGTCATGTGTGCGATGCAGAAACATCTAAAGACCCCAAATAAACTTGGGACTCCTTCTGTTAGGTGCTTCACCCACAAATGCTAGGGGATGTTGCTACAAAGAATGTACTATTAAAAAAAAAAAAAAACAGACAATGAGAATGAGAAAATGTGTTTATTTCCAGATTATTACTGTAAAACTGAGGCACACGCGCATCAGGCTACGCTGGAAGGATGTAGAGAGTTAAGTATAACACCCATCAAGGTATCTCATGTTGCTGGATCACAAGGTAACAATTTCTTTGTTACTCCAAATCCTTTTAGAATATGTGAACATATATAATTTACTTCTTCTGAGTAGGACTGTATATCCAGTGGATTTTCATATTTTTGGACAGCACAACATTCCTTGAAATGACTCCAAACCTGAATAACAGTGTTTTAAAATTAACTCCAGTCACAGTTTCATTCATCCTGAGTCGTGATCCAGCCCTGGAAGGGGCTGGAGATCAAATCCACCCATGATCACATGTATTCTTACATAAGAGTGGCCGTGCCGGGTCAGACCAAAGGTCTATCTAGTTGGATACCCTGGCTCTGACAGCGGCCAGTAGCAGATGCCTAAGGAAAAGTATCACAGCAAGGCAAGCACGCAGTGATCCTTCCCCCGGTTACACTTCCAGCATCCTGTGGTTTCAGGGCTTCCTGAGCCAGAGGTTCTGACAGCAGTTTTATATGCTGAATTACAGGATTCAAATCCCCAGCCCTTTACTTCGTGTAACAACAGGAGAAAGAAATGTTTTGCAGTTAATTAATTCAAGTGATAAGCAAGATCTGGGTTTTTAGCATCAACACAATTTAAGTGCTCCTGCTGCAAAATTACATTTGTTTAGGCACATTTCCATGTCACACATCTAGACACAAATTCCATCGATCTTCTCATTTCATTTGTTGTTTGAAGCTGCAAAGAATCCACAGTTTGTCCATAGCAGATGCCAAAAGCCTAGAAACTTATTACACACTGCTCACAGTGTGGGTTCAGATACATTATCAGCATAAAAAGAAAAAGGCAAATTAGGCCACAGTAGGAGAACACATTTTTAATATTAGAGTCTGCAGCTTGCATCTCTAATTTAATGCTGCTGTTTCCCAAAGTTATGCTGCATCATTCTCGGTTGCTGAATTGAAGAGATGACAGTGAGCTAAATTTTTACAAGCAACTGGGCAATGCAGATAGTCAGTGCACTTGATGAATTCCAGAGAAACCTTCAGGGCCAAAGTGAATGAGACATTTTCAAAGAATTCTTTGGGCATTTATATTGACAGAAATGAGGTATGAATACGTTCGGTGTATCAAACTTGGGAAAAAGGGAGATTTTAGTGCATTCTTCAAAAAGAACAGAAAGGAAAAACACTCAGCACCTGTAAGCAAAATGCATATACCCTCTTTAAGCTGTAAATGCTCAGTCCTGTCGGTTAAATACACACACCACACAAAAACTTCATATAAATTATCATTTCAGGAAATCATTGCTTACCGAGAGGATTATCTGTGCCATTATGGCTTCTCTCTGGAGCTGACCGAGAATTATCTTTTACATCATATCTACTGTTTACTCCAGCTACAGCAGAAATCTTGAAAGTAGATATCAAAGAACAGCAAAGAAATACAGTCGGCAAGGAAAAATAAGTTGCAGAACTTGTAGTTTCATGATGCATCTTCCCAAAAGTCTGGTCATCTGTGGCAACTATGTTTTACTTAATTTAAAGTTTCCTTTATGGAGAATCTCCCAACTAAGGATTAGATAACCGATATTGAAGGATACCTCAGAGACAATGAAACTTTAAGTTATGTTATTTTTATGAAGTTATAGATTTTTCTGTTTAGGAAGAAAAAAATCAGACAGCTCATATATGTGGAAAGTTTTGACCTGGTCAGATGGAAGCAGAAAGGCAAAAGCCTAGCACCTGTTGACTTTAGGCTAAATAGAAGTCTTTAATATAAGACAGGTTCAATTTCAACAGTTCCAGTACCCTGAGATTTTGCAATACTGTTCAGAGGAGATGGGCTTATCAGAGTTTACCCACTAAAATTACTGCCAAAGGATGATGAGTTCCCGCCTTGATCGTTTACTTTGCTAATATCCAGAGGATGCACATGCATGCACCAGAAAACCAGCCACCAATGAGCACCATGTCTGCTCTGGCTGCTAGCTACCAAATGGCAGGCACAGTAGAAAATGATTCAGAATTGTAATTAATCTCATGATTATTCAGCCAGCATTTCATTTAAGATGCTTATAGCAGGTCATTTCATGTTGTCCAAAATAAGCAGTCTGCTACCATTAGATATTTCCCTCATGCAAACTAAAGAATTCACAGTACAGGAGGATTTCAAAAGCTCTACATAATAGTCAATTTTCATGTCAGCAAATTGTTATCAAAAAATGGAAAAAAACTAGCTGCTCTTCATGATGGATATTCAACACGTTTGGGCCTCTTCTGCATTTCTTGGCTTGCTCTGGGGAATGAACGATTTGAGACCTTTTGGTCACTATTATAATCCAAAGTATTGTGTTACTTGAGCAAACAAATTAAACACAGCAATTAACTGGGAAGAAGGTGTCTGTGATTCTTGATATCCTGAAGTGGAATTAAGTTAGCACTGGCACTCATGTATCGAACATATTATTACTGTTAGATGTTTATTCAGCAACACTGCAGGGCCTCAGAGCCTTTAAATTAAATTTACATGGCCAGTTTTTAAATAGAGAATCAACAGTGCATATGTATGTAGTGTTTGAGATATGTATGGTTTGCTGGACTGAATCATCAGGCAAGCTTTTAATTGCCATTTTTGTCATGATTTTTTCAGGAAAATATGTAAATATAAGAAGATAGGAAATGTTTAAAGATATCAGGCCCTTTGTCTCTCTCACTCAGGAAGAAATCAGGATCAATTCTTCAAAATACTAGATGTGTGAAAAAAAAACCATCTAGTTGTTTCAGGCCTAAACTAATCTATGAAAAGAACTTCCTAAGAAGTGTATTTTAGAGATATCAGCCTGAAATACAGCAAAGTTGGTGAGCTCTGAGTGACAGAGGAAATAGTGGAACAGTGAATTGACAGGATTCAGCAACCACTGCCAGACAAAAAGTTCTGTAAATTAATTAGTGGAAGTAACAAACCTTCTACACAGTCTCCACAGACTCTAGACTGAAACAACCACTGCACCTACGAGACTTTTTTTCCCCATTTCAGTAGTCTTAGAAATCAAGAAAATAGGCAAGAGCACACTTGACTCATAAGAACATAAAATTGGCCAATCAAGGTCAGACTGAAAGTCTACCTTGTACCAGAATGTGGACAGCACAGGATACTTAAGGAAAGACTATGGAACAAAACAAGAACTTCTTCTATGGTACCCTTTCAGTTTTGGCAACTTGCAGTTTAGGGATAGCCTGACCCAAAAGCTATATCCACCCACCCCTTTACGTTTAGCAGTTCATCATAAACTTTTATTAAATTATCTATAAATATGTTGAGTAGTTCAGCTGTACTGTAGACTCTATGGGAGAACACACTGACCACTCCTTTATGAAAAGCCGTAATTTTTTCTACCCTCTGTTTTTAATCTTCAACTAGTTACTACTCTATAAGAAGGCAACACATTTTAACATTATACATTCCTTTAATAATGAGGCTGATTAGAACGTAAATTCCACACTGTAGTTAATAATTTAACAATTCCATTTTTGAGTTCTTCTAGAACTCCTGCAATGGCATTGTAAATCCTGGGACACAATTCATCTTGTCCTGCTGATCTGCCATTTGCACTTCTGAGTACTACCTTGTTGCTGTACTCCTGGCCAAGCTGGTTTTAGGAAAAGGTTCTTTTTTAAATTTTTTCTTTGATAGGTGGTACACTTTTATTCTGAGCCTCTAATGTAGGGTCTTTAATCATTTTACCCTGTTGGCTGTTCTTTTAATTTCTTTTCGACAAGCTTTCTCATTTTTATGTGTTTTCCCTTTTTGAAATTAAATATTACTACAGTGGGGTTTTTTTCCTTCCACGGGATGCAAACTTTGAATTTGTCCTGATCTCTTCAGCCTGACAAGTAGTAACGTCTTGAATTACACTGTGTGCCATGTTGAGGAATTATTCAGACATCACTTCTCCTTTTTTTGATTTTTGACTCATCACTAATAGAGGAAAACTTTCTAGAAGATACAAAAGATGGTACTTCTTAGTGGCAAAACTGCAAGCCTGAACTGCTTCTGATGCATTAGAGAAATCCTATGCCACTGAGTCAACCTCTGTGAGTATAAGATTGTCACAACCCACGAATCATAGGTTGCTGATGAGTAAAGTTCATAAACATCTTTCATACTATAGGGCAATATTCTTTTATGTAGAAAAAAACAAGAACTGTTTAAACTGCTTGCTTGTAATCATGATTTTGCTGCATAATACTAAGATTTTTTTTATATAAAACAGCCATAAAGTTATTCCATCGTGCTTATATTTTGAGTACGTATGTAAGGATAGTCAAGTTAAACGCAGCTTCATATTCAACTTCCAAACAAGTCCTTAATGGCTGGTTATTTTACAAGGTAGCAACTAGAATCTCACGAAAACTAAACAAAACAGAAGACGCCTACAACTGAAACTTTCACTGCCATAGCTTTGTTAAGGGTAGGAAAGAATTATGGTAGACCAAGAAAAATCCTGTTGTAACTGAAGCGGTATCGCTTCCCCCCCAAAAATCCCTTTTTCATGAATTCAACAGTCAAAATAAGCTCTGGCAAAATGGTTCTCATTTGCAGCTGTAATTATGGAATTTGCAGTCTTACTTATGGAAATTTGTAAGTATAACACAACCAGTAAACCTTGCATAGATAAATACAGCCTTACCACATCCATAAAATAGCAGTTAGCAGTATAGTGTTTCCTAAATGCAAGTAGAGCAAAGGCCAATACTGGTTTAGCACCAGATCTGAGGCCCTATGTTCATGAAACCAAGCGTGATGTAATCTGTATCACAATGACTACTACTGCAAATTGATTTTGAGACATTCTGGAATGACTAATTTTAAAAATCAAAGGCAACTTCATTTTCAGAAATGTGTGGCGTTTTAATTTAATTAAACATTAGATCTTACATTGTTTGGGACAGACCTACATTTGTGTATCTAAAGACACAAAATAAATAAACAACTACAGTAGCCCATGTGTTATTTAGTTCGTATGAAATCCCCCACCTTAGGATCTGCAAATGACATGTAGGATTGGAATAAAAATACTGACCGCATGTTTCTGCTAAACTGGTTATGAGTAAAAATTACCAGGGTTGATATTTAAAGGCTAGATTTTCAGGAAAACTCAGCATTGAACATTTACACACCTAACTCAGCAGACAGACTTTCAAAAGAACTTTGTCCCCATTTTGGCACTGAAATGTATTAATTAGATTTCCAAGGACTCGGTCCGACAAGGCATCAGGCATTCTGGCTCTGCAGCAGTGAAGCACTTCAGCACATTTAATTTAAGCATGTAAATGGTCCCACTGAAGTCATGGGGCTATCTGCACACTTAAAAGCCCTCACGCAAGCTATCATGCTGCTGGCTGAGGGCCAGAGTTTTCAACACCTCACAGGAGTGACCCCAAAAGTAGCAATGAGGGTTGGGCACATTGGAAAATCTGCCACAGGTGCTGAGGCTTCACTAAATTAAGGAAAGTTTGTTTCCCATTTGTCTGAGTTTGCCAGTCGTTAGGGCCTTGCTCACTTGCTTCTATTTGGAGGAGGAAAGAATGTATACAAAGTCCTGTTTTATTGAACAAAAAGCAAAAAAACCCACCAAAGTTGAATATAATTATTTTGAAATCAAGTCTGCCCTTCCATTAAGTACTGTACATCTAAGCTCTGCAAACATCTCCACGTTCCCCACTGCCATCTCTGCTTCTCTTTATCCATTTAACTTTCTGTTCACTGGTGTCCCTCATCCACGGACAACTGCAAATCAGCTGAACTGGCAAGCATTCCCTCTGAAATTTCTTATCCCATTGGTTTTAGTTCGTGTTTGGCTTTTCCGCAGTCTTGGACATTGGCTTCTTATTGTTTCTACCATAGCCACATAAAGGCAGAGGTCACTGTTCTTTCCCTTTAGCTAGAGTGAAAAGTGATTATAGCTGGTGAAGAGCAGCTGGGCAGATGCCACCTTTAATAAACACAAAATAAAATGCTGCACAGAAATTGCCCTAAGGGCTGTCATAGCATCAGTGTAAACTATCAGTCATGACTGGATCTGTGATCACTCTACAGATTGGAGATGGCAGCCATTACTGCCAACATGAGTTGTCCTCTCCTATGCTACATGATCATACTTCCCTCAAGTCTCCATGGCCACAGTAATTCTGCGACAATGGGACTACTCCTGCATTGCTCACCCATACGCATGAGCCATATGAGCCATACCATCCGGCTTTACAGCTTACATGAGTAGCACTGTAACAGCATTTGCAGCTGCTTCTGTGGGACATTTGCTTTTGTTTCTATGAAGCCTGACAGCCTCCCAACTGCAGCTCCTCTCTAATGTACAGTGAGCACTGGTCAGGGATGCCAAGATGATAATGTCAGTTCCAGCATTACATCTGATGGCATCTTTCTGCTACCACGTGCAAAACTTCACGCAGCCTTTTATCCCTAGTCTGCGCTTTTACACACATACGTATACAGCTGTTAAAATTGCCAGCATTCTTCACCAAAAGGATGTTAACTCCTACGAATTTATCACTTTTACAGAAAGCTTTTTGGATAAAGGGAATTAAAACTGTTCTTCAAAATGACGCACATTCCTTTTATGTGTAGTAAACATCACACTGAAAGGGGGAAAAAAAGAAAAAAAAAGAGCATTCCATGCAGCCAGCAGCTGTCAAGCATCAAAGATTTCATTTCAACATTATGTCAAAAATCATGATGCTTTAAGGCTCATCAAAACATGAGTACATCTCCAAGGCAGATGTCTTGACTCTTGAGGCTGTTGAATGGCTGGATTAGAGAAAACTTACCAAAAAAAGAAGAAAAGAAAAAAAAAAAGCACCCACCCACACATCTAAAATTTTTCAGAAAGAAAAAACATCCATACAAACACAACAATAACAGTTACCCTTACTTTTGGCTACCTTTCTAATTTGCACCTACCTGCATCTACTGTATCTAGCACTCCTTTTCTCAGCTGCTAAGGCCCTTTCGAAGTGTCTTGGTATACTCTCCTGGGTCTGATTCTACTTGCTCTCCAGCTCTAAGCAACTGTAACTGCTTTTTAGTGACATTTCTCCTCATTTGTCTTCATGTATGTCATACAGATTTGTATATATGTTAAAATACATATTAATAGACTCTGCAGGAATGTATCAGGCTAAAGATAAAAAGGTCATATAGGTAACAAAAAAAAAAAAGAAAAAGAAATTGTATTTAATTTAATTTTCGTCTAAGCTAACATGTTACCAAGCATACTGCTTCAGAGAATCTGTTACATACCTGTGCTCTAAAACTAAATAGTGGAAAAAATAATGTTCTGCAAAACGCACTGAGATTCAAACAGGTGAATTCTTCAATTCAAGTGGCTTTAACTCAGCCTTAGCACCACTTGAAATGCCTAAAAAAGCCAGTAGCAGAAATGTTAAAGATATAAAAGATGTATTAATTGCATAAAGATGTATAAAACCAGATCATATTGGATTTATGAAGCAAATTACATCAAAACATCTCATTAACTTCAGGGTTCTAGGGGAAATAGCCATTGACATGAACTATAGCAGCAACAGATATCTAGACTCTCAGAAGGCCTTTGACAATTTTTCACTTGATGGATTAGTGCATACGGTATTAAATATAAGCTGCCCTAAGGAAAATTTTGGGACTGGATAAGGAAAATTATAAGACTAAATAATTGGTTTATAGACAGAAAGCAGAAGATCAGAATTTAAAGTATCCATTCACCATAACATGGCAAGAATTGTTTTGCATGGGATTTATATCAGATAGCTATTCTTAATATTTTGATTAACAATTTACAAAAAAGAATTAAAATATGAAATCCGTCTATTGCCATCAGCATCAGAGCTGAGGAACTGATTAAAATGTGAAGAAATATTTACATTTTGATTAAAATATAAGCTCAAGGTGATATGGGAATTTTAAGTTCCACATGTAGAATGATGCACCCAGAAATGGTAATTCCTTAATTAAGTACAGGTCAAATAACAGGAAAACAGTGTAATGGAGAATGTGATCTAATTAGGTATGGTCACAGTTTTTACATTCACTGTCTAACACAAAGCAGAAATCTAAATGTATTTTGCTTTTCTCAGAAAGGTTCTTTTGTAAAAGAGAAATCCTCATGGAAATACAGGGGAGTTTCTCCACTAATTTCAATGGGTCAGGGTTTCACCAGAAGTGTCTACCATTGTTGGCTCTATCTAAATAAAGAAGGAAAATGTCACATGGGTAAGTGGTGAGGTTAAATGCAACAGGAAAGCTTTTCCACATGAGAGAAAATTGGAACAAGTGCAGATGTGGTGGGTAAATTTACCCTGATGAATTTACTTGACTAACTTAAGGACTAACTTTCTGTAAATTAACCACAGTCAGACGCATCACATGCAAATGGGCCTGTCTGAAATTACTTAACAAATGGTTCCTGTAAATATACATTACACTCTAGGTAAGTTCACTTTCCTAACATGCTTCTGGCTCACAGCCACCTCTTCCCTTTGTGCACAGAAATGAATGGCTATCACCTTCTGGATTGTTTCCAGAAGGTCAATAGATAATTTAGATGAGTCTCACAGTTTTTGTCCTGAAGATGCTCTCTGCTTGAGCCTCAAAGATAAAAATACACAGAAGGTCATTAAATTATAAGTATGACTGGGTTTTTTAATTCCACTGGAGCTGCTGATGAAAGCCATATCCCTATTTACTGGGGAGGTGGGGAGCTTGGAGAGGGAGGGAGGATTGTCTTTGAAGGATATCACCTTGAAGTATATCCTCACAAACAAAAAAAGGATTTCATACAAAAAGACAGCGGATTTCCTCAGAAGATACACTTCACTGCTACCTTACACCATGGTGTTCCAGAGCTAGCATCAGAACTGCAGTCCCCAGATGACTATCACTCATTCTTCATGCCAAGTTAGAGCATTTTGTTTGAATTAGGTTTCCAGCTTGCAAATTCTGACAGATTCAGGAATCACTGCCTCAACTTCCATCCCACCTACAGTAAGAACAGAGGTTTCACGAGGTCACTCAGCCACCACAACTCACTATCCAGCACATTTATGTAAAATTGCAGTCAACTGCAGGGCACTGTCTTTGTCTTTTGCTTCTTTACTCTCCTGAATCAACTCTGGCTTTCCTCTTGCCTGCCTGTGTCTTAGGTTCTTTCCTCCGCATTTCTTTATCTACAAGACCTTTCTTTCACATGTACCTTTGTTCTCCTTACACTCACTCACTTGCCCCATTTGAGATAACACATACTAACTACAAGTTTAACTGGAACTGAAAAATCATGGAATTTTGGAGTCCACACTACAATGAAATTGAAAGCAGGGCAGAAATCACTGCAGAATATCACACAGTGATATTCAAACTACATAGTAATTTTTTTCTTAAAAATTACAAAGAGAACTGTAGAAAATAAAATTATGCTAGGAGACCTGGAAAATTTGACGGTGTCCTAGAGGCTACATAAATATATCAATCAGAACACAAGTCTGAACACCTTCTTCTGTGCAGATGGAGGTCTTAGTGACCCTGGTCCTGATTCATCCCGCAGAACACTGGCATTTAACTGAGGTGCTTAAGTAAGTAGCCTCTCATCTCAGGAGCCTTCTGCTATCACACAGAGACACAGACATACATTAGCCATGCTGATTGGCTTTCTGGGTAATCCTGATCCACAGGCATCTAATTGCAGAGAGAGGACAAAACAATATCCTTAGCAGTGATACCTCAGTCTAGTGCTAGAATTAGCTGTGATAAACCCAGGTTATAGCATTTTGCCTAAAACACCTACTAGCAAGCATTGTAACTTCAGGAAAAGATTAATGTTAACTTTATTGACTCCCTTAGAGCCTGTTTATGCTTCACCTGGGATTAAAAGAGCATATGAATTTTAAGTGGCTACTGTGAACAACTAGAAATAACCAAGAGTGTAGGGAGATGTAGTTGGAATAAATATATAGCACGCACAATTATTCAGAAAGAATTCTGGAGTGGCTATTTTTGACTAGCTCAATATATAGTCAAGCCCTCCGTCAAAATGGTTTGCTAGGTCAGGGGGACATAAAGATGGACATGGCTTTTACAGAGAAATCCTGTATTGCAGACTACCAGCCTTGGTCAGCTGACTTGCCCTCTGGAGGTGCTCATCTATCATTACGAGTTACCTACACCCTCATCTTGTATGCTTTGGCAAAATATATAAAGTTATATGAAATAAATTGTGATCATATCAGTCTCACAAGCGTCTGGAGCAATTGGGAAGAGAAAAATTTATGAATTAGTATTTTTAATTATTTGAGACAATCTCAAAGTTAATTTATCCTTCATGGGATATTCTCGCTTCAACAGAAACAGCAGTTGCTCCACATGTAATTCAATCTCTGCTTGACAGCCCACCCCAAAACTAGTATGGACAGGCCACTGAGCTGGCTCATTTAAAGAGAAAGAACATGTGGTCATGGGAGGAGATTGCTTGACACTTCTGAAATCTACATGGACCTTTCTCCTACACGGAGAAAAAAAGACAAAACTGGAAGTATTGTTACAGATGATCTATTCATAGATTATGAACAAAGAAAATCATAGAAAAATTGATTAAAATAAATTGGAAGAGGAAGGATAGGATAGCATTGTGAACAGAGGAATAATGAATTTCCAGGAAGAAGTGGCAAAATTAAGTGTTACTAGTGTATTTAAGCACAAAAGTGGATAACATGAGCGCTGTTCAGTACATTTGAGGAGTATCCATCAATTCAGCATCCACAAAAGCCATTTCACCTCTCTGAGACTCACTGGGGATTTTGGATTGGTCATATATTTCCTCTGCAATACTGGCTATGAACTGCTCTGGTGTTCTTTCATTCTTCACCACAAGGTCTAACTGTGATGTTCACCCTGCTTTGAGCAGGGGTTTGGACTAGATGAATGCCAAAGGTCTCTTCTAACCTAAATTATTCTATTATTATAGAATGTTTTTAAGACTCACAATTTCACAAATTGACCAGGTTGGGAAGTTTATGTTACCTCCCCAGAAACTGAAAGCTCCTTGGGCCACATTCTAATATTGGGTTAATATAATGCACTGTCCCACTGAAGCCAATGTTTTCAATAAAGGACAGTGGCCCTCATACATCCATTGCCCAGAAGCTACAACCAGACCCATAAGAATGCTAACCACGGCTGTGAAAAGAAAAAGCCCTTGGTACACATGGAGTCCTATACAGGATGAAACTTCCTACCTAAAGACTCTGTCTCAGGGATAGAAGTTTTTGTAAACACTTTGTTTCTCAGTAAATGACAGATAATCCCTTATGTGATACTGCATTATTCTGTTTTGGTACAAAAAGGCCTCCAGTAATCAATTGCAGATCACCTATTTTTCTCATGGAAAAATGGATATGAAGAGTTGCTGTTACCTGAAAACAGCCAATGATCATTATTAAAGGTTAATCATAATTCAACTCTGTACATGTGCATAATTTTTCTGCTCTTTTTCACTTTTAATATCAGACACTTTATGTAAAATATATTCATCCTGGCAAAAATGAACCTCTTTTGCAAGAAAGAATAAAATATTAACAAAAATATTAAAAATATTTTGAAAAATATATACATTTTCATTTTAATGCTGATCCCATTACGTAACAGTTCCTACAATGTGTTCCTAGAATCATCTGAGTAAGGAAAAATTTCAGTCTGTAGGATTTCAAAGGCTATCTAAATCCAAGCCTCCTGCAGCATAATTTCACTAATCCTACACCACCCCTGACAGATAGGCATCTTGTTGAGTCTTGCATATTCCAGTGATACTGGTTACAAAACAGCCCTTGGCAGCCTTTGCTATTGCATAATTGCTCCTACGAGGGCTGAGTTGACTTTGTAGAGTTTGAAACTTGGCAAATATCTTATCCTCTTTTTTGAGGAGTCACAAAAATAAAATCTAAATTTGGGATCCATTTTTCTTATAACTGAAACTTATTCTTACCAGCCATGAAAAAGCTAGGCTACCTTAGGTTGGTACTTAATATTTTGAACACATGGAAGATTTTTGCTGTGAAGTCGCTGTGTTCTTCCACTATACCTTTAGTTCTGAAAGCACGCTATTCTTTGCTCTTTTCTACTCCAGTCCTCCCTTCATAGCCTCTCCATACGAAAAGCAGATTCAGTGGTTGAACCCTCAACCTGACAATGAATTCAAAATTAGAAGGGACAAATTTGTCTATTCACATTTCTCATCACCAGAGTGCAAAGCTTTCTGATTATTCTTAAAATAAGGAGTTTCTCCCTCCTGCTGAAGTTTAAGGCTATTCATTATTGTTGTTTTCTTATTAAGCAGTAGGAATAATTGATTACAGTAATCCAGAGATATCCCTTTGAATGCTCACAGACATAATCAGGTCTATTTCATTACACATCTTTAGATTTCAGCATGCAGTGACAGCATCTATAACATTTTATTACCTCAGTGCATATGATCTCATTTTCTACTATCAAAGCAATAAACACTCCTCAGACTAGAAAGGGACAGTGCCATCCACAGCAACTTTCATACTACATGCCCTCATTCAGATTAAATGACAGGATACAACTGATGAGTGATTTGAATTAATAACACTCTCAGGGGGCAGAAGAAGCTACTGCCTCCTAGAACCTGTCTTCCTACTATGAAATATATTCCAGTTTTACCCATAACTTTAATAAGAGTTGTTTACTTGACTGCTGGAAACATTTGATTAGTGTTAGGAATGTTTAAATTCCAATGCTCATAGAAACTATTTTTACCCCTCTGGAATATTAAAAACACCCAAGGAAGGCTCAGCTGCTATTTGTAATTTGTAGACTGTGAGTGAATAAATATTTCAAAGTGTTTTGTTGGTGAACTTCAGTGAGCATCATTAAGAAGGAGCAATGGGTAAAGATACAAACAAAGATAGGCTATTGCTCTGAGCCAACACTTTTTTCTGCCCTTGAATACAGGGGAAAAGCCACGAACACATGGGGGGAAAAAAAAAAAAGCTTTTACCTTCACCATATACAACAGCCTTTGCTGATTCTTAGATCTTTCTTGTATGCTTCGTAATAACATGAGCTGTCAATGTTTGCTCTAATGCTTAGATCAGCTCTGCAAATATATGGTGAATTAGCAAGAATAATTTAAGGACATTTATCACAATAAATATCACATATACCCCCAAACTCCTGAATCTGTTTCAATGTCATGACATCTGGAAATGTAATTATTCAATGAAAAAAATGTTGAACTTATGCCCTGCTCCATCCTAAAGAAAATCAAACTTAAACTAAAGTTTAAGGTATTATTTTGATGATTTGGGTTTTTTCCTCCTTCATTTGATCAAATTCTTGGTCAAGGAGCTTACTTTCTAAGTTAAAAAGCAGCACAGAGCTTGCAAGCAGAAAACTATGTTAATATTTAACTTGGACTAGAAGAATTCCTCGTGTGTTGGTGGAATCAATGCACAGTGACTAGAAGAGTTGGTACAGACAATATATCTACCTGGAATAAGACCTTAGAAAGTTTGTTGTAGGGATCAGGCAGTGTACTGCAATTAAAATCTCTGCTTTTCCAGTTTAAGATAATACTTCTGGCAGCTGACAGAAATGAAGCATTTCTGGTAAATGCTTTTTACATGGTTTTTATTACTCACAAACATTTAAGAAGTTAATTTTCATTTGACAAGGCTGAATTTCTCTCTGCTGCTTGTCTACTTAATGCCCAGTGATGCTGTCATTCTAATGGTGCAAAACCTGTATAATAAGATGTCCATATAAATGTCAATTATATGTGAGGGAAACTGAAGCAGAAGAAAAAACGAAATGTTGGGACACTTTTTGAAGACTCTACAAGGTATTTATCAAATTCCACAGAGGTAGTGGGACCAGCATATTTTTGCAAAATGCATTCTTTAAAAACCTTCTCAGTCCTTGACCCAGTAACAAAATGAAAAGGTGGGAGATAAGCATTACCTGAAACCGTACCAAGATGATCCAGTTCTCTGTTCTATTTTCAGGCATCATGACCAACTCCCAAGTTATGGTACAAAGCTAAGTTTCATCCTGCTTTTTCATGGAAGTCAAATATGTTCCTGCTCTCAACAAAATCAATAAAGCTTTTATATTCATGGCAAGAAACAGAACTCTGCCCTACATCACCATGCTTCAACATACCTATCTATAAATAAACATCTAGCAAGCTGAAGAATTCAATTAAGTTTTCATTTCTCTCAGTCAACTGCAGATCACAGAGGAAGCTCCAATGACAGCAAAGACAGATGATGAAAACCCGATCAATTGCTATCACTTCAATTTAGATAAAAAGTCACTCACTTTTCAGCTCTGCTTGGTGCCCAGAAGAGATTAGATTAAAACTAAATCAAGAGGAAAAAAAATCTAAACAACAGCCAAAGAAAACCTTTTCCAGCTCTTGTAAGTGTCCTCAGTTAATCCTACCATGTAAAGTCAGGCTACCAGCAATGGCTAAAAGCAAATTCCAGAAGGCTTTTAAAAGTTATCAGTACTATCGAGCCTTCAGAGAAAACCAGCATGAAAAGTTAAACTACCTGTTTGCTAAAGTTGTCCCCCTCTGTACTGGATTTTGGACTATATTCGAGAACTTTCTAGAACATGATTGGGGCAAACATTAAATTCTTGCGTCTGCATTACCCACTATTGTGTACAGCCGTGCTGTGTGTGATTCCAAGAAGTTCCGATGTTATTCAATTGTTATAAAGTCACTGCAGAAATTTGCTAAGATCTGTCTATCACACCCTTACTTATTTCAATTTTGTGAAATGTAGATAAAGCACTGAAATGCAGGAACAGCAACCGATACTTTAATTTGTATTGGATAACCGTTTTGCAAGTGGTTTCATAAAGCAAAATACAAAGAACGTGAATTTAGCTCATCGTTACAAACAGAACACAAGTAAAGGGAGAAGACATCTATTTCACCACCACAATGCTGTCATCACATATAGGGCTCTCTAAACCAACAGAAGTAAAAAATCTTCACTTTATTTTAAAAAATCTATGCTTTATTTAAAAGCTGAGGAATTACATTTGGTTCATCCTACCAAATTCTGTGTACGGCAGCAGTTCAAATATGAATAGCATATCTCAGCAGGCAGAATTAGCACCAAAGGAAACATTTTAACGAGAACAATATTAATCCTAGATTTTATCTTTCTTCTGTCAACATTTGTCACTTAGCACAAATCATGCAGTCACTTAACACATTGTCTCGTGATGCCCAGCCCTGTGGCTGCAACACACATCAAGGCCATCTACCACAGCCTTGGCCCCCGCTTTGGCACCAAGCGTACTGCCAACGTGTGACCACGCACCCCACGGCAAGACCCCCTTAGAAATATATGTATCTCATCACATGACTGAATATATCCCTCTCACACAGCTGGGCTTACCAACCCCATCTTAGGATTTAATGTACACCCCACACATGAACAGAGCTGCACTAAGGACTGCTGCGAGGAGGGGGCTGCAGGCACTCGGGACAGGTTATACATTGGCACCCAGTACAGCTGAGGAGCCCTCGGAGAGTAAAGGGAGTACAGAGCGGAGCACAGACCGTGTCAACTATTCTGCTGGGCTATATCAGGACTGCTATCGCCACCTCCACATGATACGAATAATCCTTTGGCTTAAATTCTCTTTTCTAGCTGTCAACAATCAGCATAGAACAACATAAACAGAATTTTGCCATAACCAAAAAGGACCAAATTCTTTAAAATACCATAAAATATCCTTCTTCTTGGAAAAGTCTTGTGTAGTATGACTTGGCCAAATTACCTCCTAACGCCCCATGTTGGCTCAAAGCTGAGGGCACTAATGAAACTGTGAGACAGAAAAATTCGAATGCTTTTCTGCCTCTGCTGCTAAAATAAAACTGGTTTCCCTTCAAGCCTTCTATTATTTAACTCGTGCAGTGCCACCATCTTGGTCAGCTAGTTTTTTTGAGAGTAGGTAAAGAGAGACAGAGAGCAACAAGCATATCAGTAGAGAGACACCACACAACAAGTGTAAGTGCTGGCTGTGTACTTGCATATTTAGACAGAACAAAAACAGGACAGAAAATTACACTAGACCAAGCAAGCAAAACAGTGGTAGCCTAAAAATCCAGCAGGCAGAAAGAGGATACAAAGTTGAATGACAGAAGCCTTCACATCTCACGGAAGCCACGCACCGTCCAAACAATTCAGAGGTCCTAAAGCTGACCTGAGTATTGAGGCAGCACATTCAGAATCCCTCTTCCCTACTTAATGCTGGCTGAGCCCACTTTCATTAACCATTTGTCTCTCCAGTTCCATATAAACTGTTAATTAATATTAACATTGTTTAAAAGTTTTCTCCTGTTTGGACAATAAAGTCCAAATCTTAGCTCAGGACTGAGAAACTTTATGCAAGAAGTAAAAGGCTTGATTGCACAGTATCCAGGACTCCAATCCCTCTCCACACCATCATTTGTACACAGAAGTTATCTTGTCATGATGACCGTTGGACATTAGGTGGTCACACAAGCAAACAGTAGAGGAAGCCCAACAAATTTTTGAAGGATATCACTGGGAAGACTGGATAGATGCACAAACAGTGCTTTTAGTAGGGGATACCTTTGTCCTCACACAGTTTCATGTAACTCAGCCAACACCTCAATATTCCAAAGCTGTATACCGCTTGGTGTGATTCACAACAAAAGTTAGCTGGCTGACTTACACCATACTGGTGTAAAGGGATTGAAGTCAACCAGCTACAAATATGGACAAGCCTTAAATTTCACAACTGTACAGACACTTGCAAAAGCATTGTTTGGCTGTGAGGTTTTTGGTGGTGGTGGTGGTTTTCATATTCTTGTGCACATTATTAGTCAACTACAACAAGAACATAGAAATGGTACCATTAGTAGCATTTCTCCAATAAAGCAGGAAAAGGAGATGTGTAGGCCCAACAGTTAAATTTTCACTGAAGCACTTCATGCCAGAAAACATAAGTTTAGGAAACTGCTGTATTTTTTTTTCTTTTTTTTTTTTTCAGGAAACCATCTCTATTAAACAACATTTCTCACTAAAAAATGCAGGACTGGTTCTTCTGCTCCAGTTTTAGACATTAATTCCAAAAATTGCTGGCATTATGTTCTGACATTTACTTTAATTTTTATACTGTTATTATTGTTCCAACATCGATGCATAAAAGCACTGCACAGTGCCATGGCTACTAGAGAAAAGTGAGGAAACAATGAAAAAATAAAAATCAAAACACACATCAATACAAATACTCATTTGGAAATGAAATTATGAATTGTTATTTTGGAAAAATACAGTAACCCTACCCTCAAAGAAAAAGAGACACCCATCAATTATATTCTCATTGTTTTCATTCCAGAGGAAGACTGGAGAAATATTACTGTAACAAGAAACAGAAGAGCCAATATTTCCCACAAACAAAATTTATGATTTTACCCAACCCCATACCTGCCACATCCCATCTTCAAACTACATTTTCTCCCTTTCCTCTCCCCTCCTCTCCACAGACACATGGGAGGGATGAAACCTATCTGCAGACTTCACCTTAACCAACAGCTTCCATATTTATGAAGACCCAGAAGCTAATGTAATCTTATTGCTGAGATGACAGCTGTGTCTAAGCAGAGGAAACACAGGAAAAAAAGAGAGAAAAGGGATGAAACAAAACACCCGAAGTAGAAAGACTAGCTCAACAGTAGCTTTTTAGATCTTCCAAAAAGAGCAAATGAAGACAGAATATGGGCTGACTAAGCCTTGTCTAAACTAAGGCTGCTCAGAGGAGATGTGGTAGCAGACCTGTGAAGCCTTAGCTTTTTACAGCAGTGAAGCAAAGGGCACATACATCACAGTGTGATTTTGCATTATGAGGAACATCTACCACATAAAAACAGTTCCGCTTGGTTGTGCGATTATATGTGGAATTCTGGGATTTGTTCAGCTTTGCTATGAATTTACTGCTATATTATTTTTCAGAGACATTTCTTTTCCTAGATGCCCAGAGTCAGCATTTGATTGATTAGTGTGGTTTTTTCTGGCTTACCCACCAAGTTGATTTGAACAATTCATTTGTTAATATAGTGAAACACACGTTCAAGATTACAAATTGTTTAACAAGTCTTGATAAACAAGTCCCTTGGTGGTCTTGAAGTTTCTCAGAAGCAGATGGATGAGGTACAATTTTATAGATTCTCTTTCCTATTTGTGTAAAGCTGCTAAGGTCTGAAATAGGCTTTAGTGCAAACAAGGGGCATTGTCAGACAATAAAGAGACAATTGCCTGTGTTAGCACAACAATTAATTTATTTGCAGAGAACCACTCAGTCTATTTGTTACCAGAAATGTGCTAATTATTCCTACTAATTACATGCAAAACCTTCATTATCACCCATATGAGGAAGAGGACCCCTCAGGTTTCAGTGACAAATTAATTACTGTGTTTTCCTTCTGAATGTACTTCTAGACCATCCTTGTTATCTAAAAAATAAATTGGTTAGCAGGAAGCTTGTCTCTCAGAGACATTCTGCAAACTAAAAGCAAACACACAAATATCATATCAAGTTACTATTGCTATTTTTTCAGGCAGGTATATCCTGAAGCTCTCAGAACTACTATATTAATTTACAAGCTCTTAATCCTAATAAAATATACCATACACTGCTAAATTCCACTATGTAACTGCTTTCAGAGCCCTTTACACATCTATAAAGCAATGGATAAGACAGCAGGCATTGTTTTAAAAATATAGCAAATAAGCCCAATGGTAAACTACACAGTCTGTACAACACAGGTATCATTTCAGTGAATAAATATGATTTAAAATTCATAATAACTGAAGTGAAAAGGACAGCAAAGTGGCTGAATTACCCAGTCTTTCATTGTCACCATTCTAATTCAACACATAGGACACTTGCCACCAGGTCCTTGCAATGCATGTCAGGGGCAGGGGAAGTTTCATGCAGAAGGGTGAGGAAGAGAAGGCACGCAGGATCAAAGTCTTGGTTTGGAAGGTAGGAAACATGGTGAGCAAAGCGTTAGAGCACAATGCATCTGGCACAATGAATGGAGAGGCCGCAGTGAATTCTTGACACACAGGCAGATAAATCGACTATTTTTAAAAAATGTTTTTAAATCTCTTAAATTTTGCTTAGAACCCATTAGGTAAGTTTCAGCCATTCCTGTATGACACCTTGCCAAGAGCCTGCCTCTACTTCCATTAAGAGGTGCTCTGGAGTATAGTACCCACTGTCCATCCTGCTTATAGGTACTCAAGGCCTCCTCAATTTCTGTGTTTGGCACAGCAGAACATCAATACCTTAACAATTGAGAGTATCAGCAGCGTCCATTAATGGGCACATGAACATCATCATACAATTCCAGAACGTGGACTTCAACCACAACTTTAGCAGCACCAACACTACATTGTACAAAGCAACAGCTAAACCATGGCTGGATACAAATTGTGCAGTCTTGGCAATATGTCAGGGATGGGATAGAGCAGCTCAGACAGGGCTACTGAAAGGCTAGAAATACAGTTTCATAGTGAATCAGGTGATGATTAGCACCCACACAAAGTCATATTTCAACAGCCACGCCACCTTATGAAGATAAAGCAGGAGTGGAGGAGTGGATTCAGAATCTGGATGTCTACAAGACACAGCCCCACCTCTCCAGACCATCAGCACAGAAAGGCAATGCCCAAGAGCACTAAACCTAGCCTTAGAGACTAGTTCATCCATGACTCACTGGACCTATGCCCTTCCTTCACTTTAACCTGGGTATCACTTGTCATACAGCCCTCTCTACTACATAAAATGTAAGATATGTATCTTCATCTTTACTTGCATTTGTAGCCCATTCCTCAGACCCTCGTATCTATTTTGTACATCAAGAGACTGACTTATGCCCCTAATTCACCCATGACACCTCCCATGCTTACTTGTTTCTGTTTTTAAGAAACTGTGTTGGTGCTTTCTGCAATGTTCTCCTTCAGAGGCAGGAAACCCCCATAAATAACTATATGGCAACTTCATTATTCTTCAAGTCTACCTTCATCCTCTCCTTTCACTTGAGGCCTTCAAAAACCTCAGTAACAACAATGCTAATGATATGCTCAGCTTCCATATGCTGTACTACTGAATAGAGAGTTTCACTGCAGTTTCCATCCGTGTATCTTGGTTTGTCTCTTGTGTCAGAGGGTAAGTTCTCCAAATCAAGAGCCATCTCTTTGGTGTATTCCTGTAGTACTTAGCATGTCTGAAACACTACTTGACTATAATTAGTAATAATAGAAGTAGTAGTAGTAAAAGGAGGAGGAGGAAGCACAGTACAAGTTTTCCAAAGCAGAAATGCAGGGAAAGATTCAACATTCAGAGGCCAGGGAAGGATTCAACATTTGGAGTCCAATACTACTTTTGTCATTATTACAAAAAAAAATATTTAAAGGTTAATGGCAGACCAGCAGAGAAAACATGCCAACTGGCATGTAACCACAGCTGCACACACTTATAATTTTTATTTTAATCTTAGTCTATAATCCTAACTGAGGTTCTGGCATATATGCATTGTCTCTATTTGTGTCCTCTAGCTCAATACCCACCTCCATTCAAACAAATCAAAATGAAAACAAGTGGACAAAAAGGAGGAGTACTGTACTGCATCTGAGTGCAGTAGTTTTTTGTTTAAGTCAGAGACATTCATGTAAAAGTTAGAATGTGTATGGTTTTATTTCCCCAAAATAGTAACTCATAAAATTATGCCGAAAGCTCAGACCCCGCCATTAGCATAGCAGCTGCTTCGTTGATAGGGTATTAGTCCAGTCCATGAGGATAGTAAAACAAACTTTTTACATATGAAAAATTCTCTCCTCCAAATCCTAGCTTATTACCAGGTTTTCTGTTCCAAAGCACGGGAAGGTTTCCTTAGCATAAGCAAAAAATCCCATCCCTGAAATTTAGAACACACTTTTTTAACCAGTATATCACCCCGTATGACTGAAAACCTGAAAAGAGAACAGAATAATTAGCATTGCTTCTAGGCCTCTAACAAGTGGCCTCCAACCTATTGTACCCAAAAGTAGTTCACAACCAGAAAATGTAAAACTAACCCATGATCAATCCATTGAAAATTGGTCTCAACAAGCAAGAGTTTAGCAGCAGGATGCAAAAGCAGGACATAACTTATTTATGATAGACCTTTTTTCCATTTATTATAGCCAGGTTGCTCACCAGATTCTTTTACCTGTTTGTCAATAACAAGAGCAGCAGCATTTGACTGACTTTGAGAGATGGCTGGCAACAGGGAGGCCATGTGGCAAGGAGAATAGGAGGATTCTAAATTTGAGGGAAAAGTGATGGAGGAGGGGGAATTCATCTGAAAAATAGAAGTGCATAAAGAGATCTGCATGGCATCAAAAATTATTGAGAGCTGGAAGTGAAGGGGAAGAGAGAAAAGCCAGTGATTTCAGCCCATTTTTGCTATGACACAGAGGAGGAACAAGGCATTGCTTTCACAGTGAAACATTTGAGCAATAAAATCATGTCATGAGTTTGCCTAGAAGGCAAACCCTTTCAACATGGGCCGTAATATCTTCTAATTTGCCTGGACTGAATTATGAGGACATATTTTTGGCCTGGCCTATACCACAAAATATGAGTAGGATTAAGAGCATTCAAAGTGGCTGACAAGATGCTGAAGCAGAAGAGAACCTTCCCACAGAGACTAGAAAGTAGGGGTCAGCACTGGATTAGCTGACACATAGACTGCATCTTGTGTTCCAGTGGCTTAATCGCTTCACTTAAACCTATCAGCATGTAAAAGTAGCAATAGAAAAAAATTATAAACTCTTTGTCATAGCTGGAGACGGCAACTATGTGACAAAGAATGACTCTAATATTTCTTGCTTCTTTCCTGTGTATGAAGTTTTTAGAGATTACCTCCTCTCTTCTCATTTCTTCCCGTCTAATATTAAGATAAGAATTTCAGTAGTCTGAATTGGTACAATTATAACAGTTTAGTAGTAAGGGCAATTTTTTCAAATGTAGCAGCCTGGAGACTTATACATCTACAGCTATAAAGGATATGGATCCCCTCTTCCTGCTGATACCAACACTGACCTATTGAGTTCTCCAAGAGAAGAAGCAAATACTGAAGTTGGAAAGAACTGATCTAACTCAGAATTATAGTACTACTAGAGTTTATTTTATGAAACTCCATGTGCACTAAAATACCAAGTAATTTTAAACTCCTTTAAATTTGGCGGGGAGGGGGAAGTAGTTGTTGGGTATGGGATTTTTTTAGATCTACATTTTCCTTCAGGTTTTCACATGCTCCTGCATAAATATTTCCTGGCTCAATATTGTGTTTGCTCACACCACAGTTCTTCCACAGAGGCATTTGCTTCCTGCTGCAAAGAAGGGAGAGGGAGGCAGTGTACAGTCTAGCACCATTTATCCTTTTCAGACAAGGTTTGATTTAGAAACGAACCAGTCACAACTTGCTGGGTACCAGGAGCCAAATAAATTATTTTACTGTTTGACTGTCCACAGAATTCTAAAACAGTGAAAGTGGCAATTGGCTTGCTTCCTGTCATACTGGGACCTGGGTTGAACAACAAGTTCGTCTTGCACGAAAACGCTACTTTTCTGGAGTTGAAAGGCTTCTGGAACTGCTAGTTTTCAATTATTTTGTCTTGGACTGAGCACCTTAACTCCTCCCTGTTCTCTAGCACAGCAGCTAAAATGGAGCCATCCTGCTGGAGCCTGTACAGCCAGCAGCTTCCCTAGGGACCCCCACACCCTTCCCCTCACATTAATGAGTGGCTAACTAACAGAGTAAATAGAAATAAATTAGCAACTACCTTATCCTGGTAGATGTCAAGGAAGAAGAGAATCCCAAAGAGGAATTTAAACAGGGAAAAAGAGGTATGAGCTTTACAGTTCAGCATAAGAAAGAGCACTTGTATAAGATACTGCATATAAGAAAATAAGAAAATGGTTTTAAACAGAATAGAAAGTAAGTCTCCAAGGCTCACACCGCTAATGGAATTGAGAGGAGGGATGAAAAATGTTAGTATTATCTCTGGCTCAGGAAGTCCCAAAGCCATGATTCAGTAGAAGGTAGGAGAGTACACCAAGAAAGGATCACTACATGCTTGACATTTTCTTATACGCTCCCCCAGGCTGCTGTCAGAAACAGGATACTCGGCTAGACAGATGTTTAGTCTGATCCTGTATGACTGTTCTTACTTTGTGATAGTAAGACACAAATGTGGATGGGAAGAAAGTTATGTGCAACTCGGGGGGATCACATGAAACTTGAAGTTGATGCAGGCATAGCAGCCAACAGCAAGGGGATTCAAACTGAGGGGTGTCAACTCTGGGCAAATTCCAATCACTATGGACTTCACCCCTGGGAGAAGTTCATACTGCTCAAAATCCTTCTCATGTATTTCAGGACTTGTCTTTAGGACATGGGGCACCTTTGTAGTCAAACCACTTCCCCTACCCTCCTGTGGTCCTTCAGTTAAATATTTCATTCTTTCCAAAAAAAAAAAAAGTTTCTTTCTTTTCTGTCAGTGAATTAATATCTGTCATCATGCTACTGCCAATGTGGACATTTTCTGCACTGCATTTTCTAGGTCTTTGCAAGAAAACAAGTCTTCCCAGTGCCACCAGTCCTTCTCATATGCAAGTCAAAACATATTCACTAAGTACAGTGTCCATTATCCCTCCAGCAGGCGTTTTGGAGCAAAACCAGATATGCAGAGATATTTTGCAATATAACAATGTCATGACGTCAACCATAATTTCTAAGTTGTATATAGATGCCCCAAATCATCATAGTTCAAACACAGCTGGAACAACGGGTCAGGAAGGGTTTTATTTCCTACTTTAGTATAGACTACAGTGAAATGAGGAGCAACAGTCACAAGAAATTTTCTTTCAGCACGGCCATCAGAAAGACTACCTTTTCTTGCTCCTAGCCATTTTAATTCATGCTCTTGTTACAGTCAGGCAGGCTTGCTAAAGAAACTGTATATAGAAAATGTTATACAACAGTTGCAGCAAGTAGCCTATACAGCAGCTTATTTGCTGTGACAAATTGCACAGAGCATGCCACACACCAATACTCGATATTCTCTTCTGGGTCACTGAATTGATTCTGGTTCAAATTCCAGACAAACCATTTCATATGCAAAGCCATTAAAGGACTAGAACTATTTCCTGTTGCTAGCTCAGGCTAGCCTCTACTCTAGGAGCTAGGGTAGTCTGCAAGGCAATATACAACATGGACGCAAGCCCACTCGGACATTTCTTGGATTACTATCTAGCCACTATAATGTTATATAAAAGGGAGCTGCACCATCTTTCTCCCAGCGGTAGCTGCTGTCACTGCATTTTATGAGGAGATGAAGCTGTCCACGGATATTGTGTGCTGCGGGAACATTTACCAGATCAGCTCTCCCAGGTAATTCTGATCCCAGAACATCTGCTTCCTGGATCCCAGCCAAGCTTAAAGAGCAGGGCAACGAGCTCTGCTGAAACAGGGCTGTTTTGGACCTCAGCTGCAACGGCATGCCAGGCACCATGGAACGATAAAGTTGCTCACGGAGCTTAGGTGTCTCCAGGGCTAGACTGCAGTGAAGAAGGCACTCTTACAGTCACAGTTTTGGACTTAAATAGCTCACTCTTCCAATCTCATTCTAGGTAAAAAAAGGGGAGACTTCAGTGATCTCTTTCTCTCAGCAGTATTGTACCCTGTACACATTTATTCCTCAACTGATTCAGAAAATTACTTACTGGTTGTGTGCAGCACAGCCTGATCCCTAAGGTGAGTCTTCAGGATAGAAATGCTGTATAAATAATATATGAAATAGTTATAACAGAATGATTTTCACTATGGAGGTATTCACCTCACTTCATTTCAGCCATCTTTTAAAAACAGTATTTTCTTAATTAATTATCTAGGGTCTCTTTCATAATGGGAGGGTGATTTGGTCACAGTACCAGCTTAAGCAGCAACTTCAACAAGGTCAGACCTGCCACTTAAAGAATAAATGTACTCACGAACAAAGTTCAAAACAGATGGGACAACTGGCCAGAGAGCAACACTTTCTCTCTGTTCTGACAACAGATGAAGCAGCATAGACAACTAGCTCTAAATTAGAGAGCAACCTCCATGTGTTTATGTTATGACAGTCAATGTCATCTTGTACCAGAGGAAACAGGATACATGCAGAAGGATTTACTTAAAGCTAATGCACTTTAAAATACAGTGATATTACATTTTTAGTTAGCATCTATAAACTTTTTCTGCTCTGGGATTGTTGCAGAGTTGAGACTTGTGCAACAGGCCAGGTACACCAGATAAGATTTACATTTTACCATGAAAGAGAAAAAGAGAAGTTCTCAAAACAGCAACAGAGTTGTTTAATCTCCCTTACCCTACACTATCCATCAGAGTAACACTAGTTGTTATTGCTAAGTAAAAATATATGTGCATCTACGTAAAGAGAGATAGAGATGGATATTCTGTTAATTTAAAGGAAGGTTAAAGACCTTTAATCAATCTTTACATATTAAGGAACATCTAATAAATCTTTACAAATTATCATTTGTATCATAACACCCATTCCAGTCATAACATTGTGCTCTTATGGAAGACCACAATTAATCTGCTACCTCCCCAACTAATATTTCAGTGACTTTAGAATTATTTAAGACCCCTTCCAGATCAATAGCCCCCATGACTGAACCTGTGTTTCAACAAGAAAAACTTTACTGGGGGGAAAAAAAAGGTAATTTCTGTTCAATCTGTAATGCTTATCAGTGATACTGAGCAGCAACTTTTTTGCTGCTGTCTGACAGCAGATGAGAAATTACTTTCTAATTAAATGGAAAAGTAGCATATATATGAGGTAAGAGCCAGCTTCTGAGTGTGGAAGTAGTATCATTTTCTCATTTTGCAGGGTAAGTCTGCCCTGCTTCCTCAAAAGAAGACATAGTAAAGGAAAATGTGACCTTGGAAAGATTTGCTACGTATGGCATACAAAAACTGTTATTCCCAAGACTCCACAGCCCCTAAGTGTTTCAAAAACAGGCACAGAAGAATGAAAAACCAGACGGGTGACAATGATGGCATCAGCAAAATACCTTATGCCTCACTCAAGTATTTTATATTCAAGGCACAAGTTACAACTCATATATGTCATTAAATCTACCTAATTTATAGCAGAATCCATTGCCTCTTTGTATTTCAAGGGAATAGAAATACACAAGATATTGTGGACAAAACTGGTATTTCTTGCGGGAATAAAATCCAAACAGAAAAAGAGAGAGAGAGAGACTTAGGCTTAATCTTCCTTATTATTTGATAAGAAGCATTTTCTAAGTAAAGGTACAAGTCATTTGTGGTTCTGATCACTCCAGTACACTGTTCCATACCTAAGAGTGGAAAATGTTTCAAATATTTAACAAATCAGGGCTAATTATATAGAATAATTGAATCCTTAATATAAAGCCTGAGAGACTTTATTCTTCTAACGTTGCTTGCTGCTGATGTGAATACCATGAGAAGAGATAAAGCCACAGACCTGTTAATACAAAGAAGACAGTAAAAAATTACTTTCAGTTTTGAGAAAAACACTAGGCTCTGGATATAAGTTAATTATTAAAGTTCAATTCCCTTTTTTTCCCCAAAAAAAGTTATTTTAATTACTGCTTTTTTTATGCCAAGTGTCTCTTTTACTTAAGAGAAGAAATGACTTTCTATTTGAAGCAATGCCTACTAGAAATAAGAGTTACTCAAGGGCAGTGTTTTATTGATAAAGCCTTTTTCTTTATAATCATCATATGTCATAACATTTCACAGGATTCATGAGGTTCATATGTTTTCAAAGGCAGAAACAACTGGAAGTTCTGATCTGGAGCTAACAAAAACCCCCACAGCACTGTCTAGAGTTGGTGTAATTTTTGCATTTTAAACCCTAGCTATAATAAAAGACAGGGCTTCATAAAAGTAGGAAAGGTTATTTGGTACCGTAAGAGCTACCATTTTTAAACTGTTATGAGTATTTGCATACATTTACATGCACTGAAAGCACAGCCATTCAGAACAAACAAGGTTCATTATGAAGACAAACATGCAGAGTATGACTGAGTGACAATCTACACAATGGCTGATTTAAACTTTATCAGTCTCCTCCATTCACCGACCATTTTTCTGACGAGGAGGAACAGCTAAGGACGCCTTACATCTCTTTGGCCACTTTTTATTTTTGATAAACCCTGGGGCTGCCTCTGTTAAGGTGAGAGAATACACTAAGCAGTCTGTTCAGTCTGTTGAAACCTCCTATATGGTCTCTGACTTCTAACAGGCAACCTTAAAGGAATCTCTCTCAAGTAGTGGAATAGGTAGGAAAACTGGTTTAGCAAAAAGACATACACAGTTCCCTTCAACAGTTCAACTTTAAGGCATGTCTGCATGCATTCCTACTGCCTGTGACAATAGTAACACTTCCTTTCAGCCTAATAGGTCCTGAGCCCCATCCTTTGTCTGCTGATTAACTGCTCTATTCATTGACCAGACCACTAATTGCATGCTCCTTATAGTTACCCTACATTACTGTAAGAATTAATGAGACACAATTACAGCTCCCAGAAATCTCAGGCCTAGCCAACTGCAAAGCACTCCAACTGAATAAGAACTCCCCAAGAATAAAGAGAAAAATTCAGCCCATTGTTCACAGGAAGCAGAATGTTTTTTGTTAAAAAATTGTATTTATTTGAAGCTGTTTCATAATTAGGCCCTGGAGAAAAAAAAAGGAGAGAATAGAGAAAGAACTTGGGAACCAGCATTCACTGAGAAATCACAGTGGATGCAAAGAGACACACAGACAGTTCAGATATGAGGAAAAAAACATAAGGGATGGAGTGCATGAAAAATTAGTGCTATGAATACTACAAACATCTATAACCAATCGGCTGTTTAAACAGAGCATGTCCCACTGTATGGGAATTACCACTAATGCAATCTTATATTTGACTAATATAGCTTCAATCTCGAACAATTTAAAATAAGCATATGGCATGCTTCTGCACTCATGTCTCTTCTATGAGATGGAGGAAGAGGAATTTAATTTCCCACTCCCGGAATTTAATATGCATTAGAAGTCAGTGTCATTAGCCATGAAAGTCAAAAGGGAGGACAGAAAATGAGGTTTTTGAAAATCAGCCATATTGAAAACTGCACTCACATTTAATCTGTGTAATCAACAGCCACAGCTATTCAAAGTCTTAGTGACTACAATCACTACCTATTAGCCTGTAAGTAGTTCAAAGGCTATTATTCTCACTTGAACAATTTTCCAGTACACAAGAGACAGCATTAAGTTAATGAAGTTAATATGCAAAGTCAATATTCTTTGTTATGAAGTCATCTTCTTCCATTGGTTCATCTTCAACATATTTTCGCCATATAAATTTGATTTACATTACATGTATAGTTTGACAAAGCCACTGGTGCTTAAAATAGAGCTTGAAATGCAGCACTATATAGTCCTGGTAACCATTTTCCAGGATACAATTTATAGCAGCCCCTGAGACCCCAAACTAAGAATGTCATAGACTGGCACTGCTACATTCCAGAATCAACATCTTTGGACAGAGACAACATTTTTTGTACAACTCTACAGGGATTCTCAATAATTGCACCTAACTGCGGTAATAGTTTAAATTCATGGAAAATGGATGTTTTTCTGATGCTATCGCTCACTGATATCACAGCAGAACGCTTTCCTGCATGAAGTAGACAGTTACCACCGTGCGGTGCTGAATCCCAAGCAGGAAACAAGGCACGAATATGGATCAGAGACCTTTGTGTTCAGTGTATAATAAGTCCAATATCCCTGTCATAGAACAGCAATCATTAACTCAGGAATCTTTTGTTAAATGGCCCCTGTGGCTGGACTGGTAACAGCAGGGATTGAATTTGCAATTTCTGTATCTCAAAATATCTCCCTTTTATGATTATGATCGCATCCAATGCCATAGTTATATCTCTACTTACCATCCTCAAGACTAGATTCATCTGTCAGGGAGACTGCAAACCTACAAATTCATGCATTTCCAAAGTAAGTCTCTAGGACTTGAAGTGAAAATACCGATTTCTATTAACCTTGGCTGATTAAACAGCCTCAGTGCAGGACCACAGAGCTTACACATGCAGCTTTGGCTCTGGCAGTATTATTTGAAACGGGCTTTCCGCATCTCTTGAAAAAACCTTTGCGGAAAAAGGAAACCTTTGTCTCAAATAAAACATCACCTAGCTCATTCAAGCTATTCCTGTTTCAAGCCCTAAAATAGAACAAATCCAAATTCCTGCAGAGTGTGATGTGAAATTATTTCTGCTAGTGCAAATAATGTATTCTGGTATCTGGTCCAGCCTTAATTTCTGATGTTATGAAATAACTTGAACAAATACAAAATATGCATACATTTGAGGCTAGCTGTAATTTCTAGTTAGGGTCTCTCTCTGCATATGAGAAAAGGGAGTCCTTCCTGCAGACAAACACTAAGAGCCCACTCTTTAGGTCATCAATTCCAACTAAGGTAGACTATCTAAATGAAAGATAATTAGATGCATACAGGAACTGCATCTTAAGAGACAAGGGAAGGCTTCTAGTCATAATCTGAGTTCACTCACACCATTTCTACTCCCCTGTTCCACTACCAATTTCTTTAGATCTACTTGTGATTTATGGTGCTGCATGTAGGATCAGCAAAGGACAATCCTGATCCATCAAGTGCTTCCACCTGCTTATTTTTTCTGGAACTGATTTACCCAAGGTAGCTTCCACTTTTGTACTTCTCATCCTTTAGTTTGTGTATTGCACATCACAGGTTTCACTGCTAGGGATTTTCATTCCTTCCTTTTCATTGTTATATCTGCATCCAGCCTCCTTTCTTCCTGCAAGTAGTTCAGTTAAACAATGGTTATGCCTATACTGTCTCCTAAGTGTGGCCCCAAAACTATCTTCAAGACTAGAACCACTAACAGGACAGATGCTAAGCATGAAAATTCATGCATTGCCAGGCATTATTCATGCAACTTTCAGCTGTAAGACAACGCTGTAGACAGAAGACGAACAGGAGACAGAGATCAGATACTATTCTTAGAGTTGCTCTAGAGGTCGTTCTTCAGAGCAACGTAAGCATAGGCTATGATATATCATCTCTGTGTGCAGTGATAAACTTGCATACGAGTCCCTATAGGATGAGGCCTACAGTTGATTTACACTAGAAAGGTTAATATAGAAATTATACTAACAAGACTCCTCTTCCCAAGCAACTTATACCTATCCCTCAAGAGAAGTAAAATGCACAGGTAAAAGAACTTCTTACACAGCTTCTGCACTAGGGTTTTTGCTGGCATAGCTATGTCAGCAAAAAAATCATATTCTTCCCTGACAGGCCTCCTTGATAACACTTTTAAGTGCAAACCAGGTGTCAGTATTTCAGTTATGACAGAAAAAGAGTTCTACACTAGTCATGAGCTGAATATGTAGCCTTTCATGACCTGGAAAAGCCCTTGCTTCCAAGGAGGTCAAATCCCATGACCATGTTTTCCACCAGCATAATCTCTCATGAGCACTGATTAATACAGTACTAATATGGTACTGTATTAACACATATAGAGTAGGTGAAAATATATCAGTCGACAAGCCACTTATATTCTGCATTCCCATGTAAAAAATGTTTATTTACACTACATTAAAGCTAGAAAAAATCCAGTGCATGGGAGGCACCAACACATCTATGTAAAAATGTGCTGTGATTTTTAGATTAGGCTAAAAATAATTTTAAATCTATTAATGTCTGGACATTTCAGTTGGTTGCATTTGGCATTCAGAAAGATTTAGATGATTCTAACAAGAGATTCTATAGAGCGAGTTCCCAGATGCATCTGATCATGAAACAAGATGACTAAGTACAAACATCTTTAGTTTTAATCAGCATCATTAAGTAGAAAGTTAACAATACTGGTTTAAGAGCAGCTAGATAGCTTTTTGTTGTGGTTTAACTCCAGCCAGCAACTAAGCACCACACAGCCACTCACTCACTCCTCCCTGGTGGGATGGGGGAGAGAATCTGAAGAGTAAAAGTGAGAAAACTTGTGGGTTGAGATAAAGAGAGTTTAATAAGTAAGGGAAAAGCCACATGCGCAAGCAAAGCAAAACAAGGAATTCATTCACTCCTTCCCATGGGCAGGCAGGTGTTCAGCCATCTCCAGGAAAGCAGGGCTCCATCATGCATAATGGTGACTTGGGAACACAAACGCCATCACTCCGAACGTCCCCGCCTTCTTTCTTCTTCCCCCAGCTGTATATGCTGAGCATGCCGTCATATGGTATGGAATAGCCCTTTGGTCAGTTGGGGTCAGCTGTCCCAGCCGTGTCCCCTCCCAGCTTCTTGTGCACCTGGCAGAGCATGGGAAGCTGAAAAGTCCTTGATTTAGTATAAGCACTGCTTAGCAACAACTAAAACATCCCTGTGTTATCAACCCTGTTTTCAGCACAAATCCAAAACATAGCCCCATACTAGCTACTATAAAGAAAATTAACTCTATCCCAGCCAAAACCAGCACACTTTTAAATACAAGGTTCATAATTAAATACATAGGCCTAGCATATGGCATTAGGCAACAACCCCACAGCTGAAGAGAAGACTGGAAGAAGCCATGCTGCTACTGGCAGAGTTGCAGGGTGTCCCTCAAGGATCACCAACATTGTACCTGTTCCTGACCTGGTTTACCATATTCTCATTGTCTCCACTTCAGTTGCTCTCTGATCCTATGAGATTATTTATGGAATATGTTTATGCCTTGCACTGATGTGTCAATAGATACAGCCCTTTGAAAGCACCCCTCTCTGAGGGGGAGTGCAAGGGCCATGGTCCACCTGGGGTGTTCCTCAGTACAAGTGATGATGCCCTGTGATAAAAATCAGCACGAATAAAACAAAAGGTTTCTAACTACTTACACGTGGAACACTCATGGCCATCGATTAGCCAAGCAGCATGACTCTCTGAGCGACAAGAAACAGTCAATCACATTAATTTCTTTAATTAATTAATGTCCCTTTATTGAATATACAGAAAGAAAACAAGTTTCACAAGAAAAAGCAGTCTGTGATATCTAAGCACTTAAATCACTACTGCAAACTGTATCCTACTCCTAAAACTTTTTTTTTTTACTATTTTAGCATTCTTTATAATCCACTAAGATGACTCATAGCCAGAACTGTGGCAAAACTGGGATTGTATTAAAACTGTTCATATACCACTAGCTGAGAAAAACACTGGTATTAGTCCAGAAACCAATTTACTCTCATAAATCAGCTTTATTCTTGCAAACAACACTGAAGGGAAACAATTTTGCAATAAGGCAACAGCAACACAGAGCACATGCCCCTTCCATACTCACCTTATTCACTGCCCTTCCAACACTCTTTCTTTGATCCATTTAGCTGCACCATCCAAAAATCCTGTCACCCTGGCCACCAGTCCTTGATTTCCTCTTTCCTGTGTGGTTGGTGGCCTATACACCCTCAGCATCATGTGCTCTTAGGCTTTCCCTGTCAAAGTCCATAAGCCACACAGATAAGACAACGCTGTCATCCCACTGAGGGGCTGGAAACCACTCCCTGCATTCTTCTTCCCCCAGTATAACTTTACTCACCTTTTAAAAAAGGAGTGTGGTACAATACCAACTGTGTTGGAAGAATCAGGACCCCCCGCCTCCACTTGCTCACCCTTTCCCTGCCCCTCCTAGGCCTAGAAGCTTTCTCTTTCCCTCACCAGCCCCCCTAGAGCAGCTTGCCTAGCTCATCATTTGGGCAGCAGCAGAAGCCAACATCGGTATGTTATGTGATTTCTTCCAGTCACTTTCATCTACTCGGACAGAGGGCAAGGAATCCCTCTTGATGATGACCACTGTGGTCCTGAGGAAAACTTGGTTCATGATCACATGAAAAAAGATGCACTGCGATTGAAGGATGGTAGGTTTTACAGAGCATTCTTTAACACTACAGTCCTTGTTTATGTCTGTTTTCATTCCTTTCCACTTCTGCTATGCTTTAAGGAAAATTGTACTGTGGAAGTTAAAAGTCTAGTATGGGAAGAAAGCGTTAGGCTTTCATTGTGCACTTCAGTTACAGATAACCTGTGTAGTGAACTAAAGAATGGAGAAGTCAGATCATACACAGCCAGAGGAAAGATTGATTTATGCCCTGTTTTACTATTACTAGTTTCAGAAGAGCAACCGGCAGAGTCATTTCAGTGACAAAAGCATTAGACTGACATAAGCTTTTGCATTATTTAACTACCTGTGGTGCGTACCCCTAGCCCTGCCCTTTTTGTCAGTCAAACAAAGTAGAATTTGACTAATATGCAACTTGCATATTGGGCATGCATTGGTCAAAAAACAGACTGAGTGGACAAAATAGTCAAATCCCTGTCAATTTTGAGCCTTAATGATTCCTTTTATAGCATCTTTACACGGTAGCTAGCTCTATTAATACCAGAGGTCTTATGTTTCATACGTGCCAATGTGAGAGGGAAGCTAGTCACTGGAAGTTAAGTGTGCTAGTGCCTTTATTAGGTACACAAAGTGTAAGAGTGGAAAGAGCTGAAAAGGAACAGACAGTCCAAAGAAATACTAGGAAGAAACATATCCCAAAACAGAAGCATAATTAAGCATCCAAATTGCCAATTAACAGTAAATAGCCAACGAGGAACATGTACGGAAGAATGCAGGGATGTGTGGAGAATTAAGGGGCTATACTGCAACTAAGCTTTATTCATGGAGAATTCCAAAGTATTTAGGCTCCTAAATCCTCCTTAGGAACTTAAACTCCCACTCAGTTCTACAGGAAATTAGCCACCTCCACACCTCTTAGGATTCGGGCTCGAGGATCGCTACCATAAGGCACCAGTGTACATGCCTCTCTGGTGCCTGTCTCGCTGTATTAGGCAACCAGAGGAATATTACGAAGAAACTCTTGATGCACCAGTGACTCAGAACAAAACTCCCACTCTACCATAAATACATTTAATGTCGTACACACAGGACCATTTAATGAGACTCAGTGAAAGCATTAGAAGAGCAGTTGTATTGTAGAAATGCAGAGTATGGGGGAAGGGAAGTTACAGGCAATTGCTTATCCTGAACCTACCTACAGGTTCAGAAATTTCCTCTGTAAAGCTGCCAGTCTTTCTTCACACACAATTATCATGTACCATTTGTAATACTGTAGAACCTACAAGCTCAGGTCATGGATCAGTCCTACACAGAGGCAAAGAAAAAAAGAATATGCCCATACATCTGATGAAAGTTATGCAACCCAAACATTAGCCATTACACAATTTTTAAAAATTTATTGGCTTAGAGTAAATCTTATTACTATCATCCATTGTAGAATTATCATAAAAACATTCTTCATATTACAGTTGAACAAGCTTAGAAAGGAGAAATATGCATTGAATCACAAAGAGGAATACAGATTGTTACAGAATTACACATACTCTAGGTAGGCAGGAGAAACACCTTTTTTGCATGCACTGTTTTTTTTGTATAGCTAGCTAGATAAAATGTATTCCATGTAAATGACATATAAAAACTAAAGAAATGGGAACCACTCCAGTAATTAAAATCTTGGGAGAACTTTCTGTTATAAACATGAGAATATGTCTGTATATCATTTATAACACATATTCCCCAGCAATAATTTACCCTTCCACTCAGAAACCTTGTGTAAAGATACTTCACTGTTACCATGCACAAAAATCAAAATAACTTACGAGAAAGCAACAAAGGAAATTTGCATCTTTCAGGCAACTTGATGCTAATATCTTCATAGGGTAAACTATATTTTAATGAAGATATTCTCAGCAATACATGTGTTTATACTTCTTTTTTTCTTCACACTTGGATTTTACTTCATTTATGTCACGATCTACCTTGCAAGTTTAAGAAATGCATCATTTATTCATGACCTCTTGTGCTGGTTTTGGCTGGGAGAGAGTTAATTTTCTTTATAGTAGCTAGTATGGGGCTGTGTTTTAGATTTGTGCTGAAAACAGTGTTAATAATACAGACATGTTTTAGTTGTTGCTAAGTAGTGCTTATACTAAATCAAGGACTTTTCAGCTTCCCATGCTCTGCCAGGTGCACAAGAAGCGGGGAGGGGACACGGCTGGGACAGCTGACCCCAACTGACCAAAGGGCTATTCCATACCATATGACGGCATGCTCAGCATATACAGCTGGGGGAAGAAGAAAGAAGGCGGGGACGTTCGGAGTGATGGCGTTTGTGTTCCCAAGTCACCATTATGCGTGATGGAGCCCTGCCTTCCTGGAGATGGCTGAACACCTGCCTGCCCATGGGAAGGAGTGAATGAATTCCTTGTTTTGCTTTGCTTGTGTGCACAGCTTTTCCCTTACTTATTAAACTGTCTTTATCTCAACCCGCGAGTCTCTCTCACTTTTACCCTTCTGATTCTCTCCCCCATCCCACCGGGGGGGAGTGAGCAAGCGGCTGTAAGCTGCCAGGCTGGGGTTAAACCACAACACCTCTACTTTCGTCCAGACCCCCTCCGTTACACAGACGACCAGGCTAAAGACAAATCAAGTGGTTTGTCTGATAACAGTCAGTGTCAAAACAAACTATATACGTTGCATTTCTGTTAGCTGAAGTCATAACAAAAAAAAAAAAACCAACCCAAAAACAAGTGCTTGCTTTACTTACCTTTTTCCAGAATAAACTCTCATAATTAAACTTTCTACTTTTCCAAGTAGCTGACTATGTATTCCTGCACAGCGGGAGGTTTTCTCCACAGACATATTGACTTGGACAATAAACAAAGCAGAAATCCCTGACTGGAATTTACAGCTAAATTTAATCATGCATATTGTTAGTAAAATTTGCATATCTGTCTTTCAACATTAAGAAAAAATAAAAGTTGAAATTCAATGAATTTGGGCACTGCACTGCTTTGCAAGAAAAAGAAAAGAGATTTAAGTTGTAATTTCCATACTTATTGAGGCTGTATGTCAAAGAAAATCTGTGCAAAAAAATCCTGGTGCTGCCTTGATGAGATTTGAAAGATGACAGCATACTAATAGTAAAGGAGCTTCTCCTTAACAAAGATGGCTTAAACAGTACCTATAAAATACTGATGAAGGGCCACTGAATTTTAGAAAACATTTTCAGCATCTCTTACCTCTCTGTCCTTCAAGCACAAAATACATAGAAGCAGTTAACATGTTTTGAACAAGTATCACCCACCTTTTCCCCTCAGTGTCGACTTTCCCTATGAAACATTAACAGGTCAGTCAGCATTGGCTTCTTACAATTAAAGATGGTGGAAACTTTCACTGATACTTTTTCATTGATTTTTTGTCATAACACTGCGTCACCACTAACCCTCCAAAGCCATGAGCCATCAGTAGCAAGTATTGACCTTCTCTTTTTTGATTTTTCGGTCTCTTTTCACAGCATCCTGGACACCTGGATGTCTTAAGAATTTGATTTAAAGGAATTAGGGGTTCTAATTCCTTTAAAACGAAGTTACTTCACCTGGGTCTGCCTATCCACAAAAATTAGACATTGGGATGCAGTTGTGCCAGCATAGTAAGTTTTAGATCAGCACAATTACTTCCACACTGAAGACAGAAAGTCATACTCCTTTGAGTTACTTTTCCAGTATAAAAGTTGGATGTATTCCAGGGATTATACTGTTGGGGGGTGGTTTTATTTTTTCATTATTATTATTATTGCTTTTTTTAAACCGAAGCAGTGATTTTTTATCAGTAAAGCTCTCATTAAACTATAAAAAGGCTCACACTACCACAGTGTGTACGTTATGGCTTTCCATACTTGCACTTGCTCTGGGCAGGATTTCAAGGGCACCTGTAACCTATGCTTAGGTCTTTAGAGTTTGGCTACTCCTCAACTGGAGGACGGAGAAGAAATAAATAGCATTCTGGCAAAAGTGAGGAACTTGGTCATCATTTTAAGGTATTACCTACAGCTGACTGTGCAGGTAAGTGGCCCAGTCTTTCTTTTCTTAGGTTTCAGATGAAACAAACACAACCATTAACACTGAAACTACAAGATTTCTAACACCCCAGTGAGATGCACAGATCAGCTCACACCTCTCAGAGTACTTCTAGCATATCTTGTAGACTTGGGCAGGAGATCTCCGAATCATGCTCCTGAATTTTTCCTGGAAATATAACAGCAACGTTTTTCTTTCCTAGTAAAAAAGCCGTGCTGGGAGAGAAGTGCACTACAACCACAACTTCCAGCATTCAGACTGTGGCTATAAACAGCTTCGTATCATCACAAGATCTAACCGAGGCTGGCGAGACTGTATAAAATAGTATGGTTCCCCCTTGTGAGATCCAGGCATTGCACTGTTACGTCAGATTTTTTGCAAAATGTTGCATTCAGATATTGTGCAACAGAGATAGCTGAGGAAGTGGAGGACTAATTTTATTCTGCAAAAGTGCAATGAAAACTAGGTAAATAACCTCAGTGATACAGAGCATTTACCTGGAAGTCACCAACGACCTATCTGCATTCTGGTCCAATCATAGCAAACCAAAAAACTACAAGAAAATATGACTTCCAGTGAGGTAACCATGAGATGCTGAGAGCTCACTGGGAAGTGTTCATGACACTGAAGTCAATGAGAGTCAAGGCACACAATTCTCCAGATACAAATTGCTGAGTAGGAAACCAAGCCAGCAGTTAAACATTTCTGAACCAGGCACTGAAATTAATGAGTTAAAGATTAATTCACTCACAGACTGTGTCTACATGGTCACCTCATGGGGCCATCACCAGGAAGACAAGAGATCTTCTTAGAACTGGCTCTACCTGAGGCTAATTAACAGATATGCTGACTGTAAATAAAAGCAGGAGGTGGTAAACAGAAAAGAATAGGAAGTTTGATGGGGCTCCCAACTGATGCTGTGTGTCAATAAACGTCAGTTGAAATTTAGATGCTGCTTTTGTACTCTCTTAAGGAAATCATTATTATCACATTATTCTGTAACACAGTCTAACCTAATCTCCATGCATCATACTAGGGAAGATATTTTTGATCAACTCTACGTTTGTTAATTACAAAACCAAGCATATTGAAGTTATTTTGTTTTACATACAGAATGAAGCAGCTTATTTAAAAGTGCAAATTATTATATTCAGCTTTACTACCCATAAAACTAACAACTATTTCTTATATCCCAATCCAAATTAGTGATCCTTGTAAAAATACTGTTTGTTTCAAAAACACCAGTGAGGTAGCACAAACAGCTGTATAAAACAGACAAGAGACTGATATACACAATAGCAATTAGGCTTTTTAAGCACAGAAACACTTTTTCAACTTACACTCATCATTTCCTAAACCTGTAGAAGATATATCCCTTAACTCTCTGGGTTTTGGCATGAGATTCTTTACATGTATTTTACCATAGCATTTTCCTTCACTGACTCTTTCACAGATTTTCTGCCAATAAAGGGTTACCTGTAAAAAAAAAAGTTTTTATAGTACTGAACATTGAAAAGATGGTGATATTCATTGTCCATTCTCTGCCCCACACCCCCAAAAGTTAACTGCCACTGCAAGTTCAATTTTGTTTGTTGTTTCCTAATCTCCTCTCCCATTTAAAGACATGATTTGACAAAGCTTTTCTCAAGCAGACACTTTAAAGTAACCAGGATCACTGACATGAGGATAGACTATTTTGCATGAGAAAGTTTTGCGGGATGTAATCTTCTCTTTTCCTTGAAGTTTAAGTAGTTACTACCTACTACTTAAATGGAAGAAATTTAATAGTCTCAGTCCAGTTACTTGTGAACACGTTTATTTTGCACCCAATTACTTCCCACAAGTCTTCCAGTTTCAAAAGAGTGGACAGATTTGGCAACTCTACTTGCTTCTCACTTCTTGACACTATCATTAAGATACAGATTAAGGCATACAAATGATGTGAGAGAGGCTACACTATTCTCGCTATTCTTGACACACTTTAGAGATAGGATCACAATCTCTTCTTTCACCTCACAAAATTTCCAAGTTAATATTAAAAGAATTTACATATTTTCACTGCATTTTGAGGAAAACATGGACATAATTTTTTTGCTACTTTTTCCAACTCATGAATTCTAATGTACTAAAATTTCTTCCTTATACAATGATTACTTGAAGTAAAGCTAATTGACTGTGTAGCACTATGCTTCAAAAAGTATTTGGATTCCACACATGAACAGCTGGAAAGTGGTACCATAGGAGCTCACTCTTATACTTCAATATTGTGCTTTCCTTTTTCCGTCCTCTTTCCCGCCACAATTTTGGTACTAGAATGATGAATCTCCTTCTCAACAATACTCAAACTATTTCTTCCTTTCAAACATTGTCTGCCTATTACCTTTTCTTGCAAATATTTATTTAAAATAATTCTAAAATAATAACAGGGAAGAGGGAAATTACTGGTCACCTACTGACAATGTACCATAATCAAATTTTGCTGACAGAAATTTGAAGGAAAAATGTATACCCTGTCAGGAAAAGAAATAAAAGAGACCCTATCTATTTTGGTCAATATAACTACCAAGTAAACTTGAGTACACAGGAGTATAACTAGATATATCTACTTTCAAATTGTAAAACTTCTGAAGAGTTTATTAAAAATACAGAAAAAAATTAGCTGCTGTCTTACAAAACTAAGCATATGCTCATTTACAGATTGGACCATTAATGCCTGTGAAGGCTAAAAAAGCATAGCACTGCTTAGCAGTCATGAAGAGATCTAAATTAAATCACCATGAAAACAATTTAAAATATCTGGAAAGATATTTCTGTAAAAGTGCTAAGATGCAAAACAAGCAATAAAGAATAGCAATCAACTTTTGCTTAAGAAACACCACATGTTGCTAGTTGCTGATAGGTTCTGGCTACAAACTGCATTCTAACACTGAACTAATGACAGAACATAACACATACTAAAACTAATGTAGGTCATATTAACAATTTTCCTCCCTGAATTTCAATATTCGCTTTGTTTTCTCTTCTTGTCTTAATACAAAGTCCAGTGAACTCTGCAGGAGTCTTACACTAATGTTCTACCCACCAACTTTGGAAGAGCACCCAAAAGGCTCACAGTTGTATTCAAGACACAGTTGTAGCCAATTCTTACTGCTACAAGAAGAAAGGAAAGAGAAATGGAAGCTGCAAAAGCAAAAAAAAATGAACAGACTTGAGATTCCAGAATCACAACCTATTCCGATGAAATTCTCTATCCCTATGCTCATATCTTTTTTGACTGGCTTACACTTTTCTTGGAGGAAGGAGTTTCATTTCCGACAAATTCTCCTGAATTCCAGATTGCCAAAGCCCACACTTACTCATTTATCAGCATACTTCTTGTTACCCAAGGATGGCTATACCAATTCAGATCAAAGGTCCATTTAGCTCAGTATCCTGCTTCCAAAAGCAGCCACAAGTCAGAGCCAAGAGAAAAGAGCACAAGCAATCAAATACAGTATTTTCCCAGAATAAGTTCCCAGCCTTCAACTATATTCCACTCAGGAATTCCTGAGACTGATGTGATTTATCTGTTTAGCTTGCCCAATGGGTCTTCTCTTTCAAGCTCTTAGCCCATTACCCCTTAAACTCACGTATACTGTTTGCACCCACAACATCCCAAAGCAAGACTACCTTGGGCAAAGAGCTAAGAACTGTATCGTAGTGATGCTATGTTTTGTGCATATGCAGTGTTCAGTGGATACAGCTACTCACATTTGCTTATTAAAACCCAGCCAAAATAAAAAAGCAAGATTGACGCACCCCTTGAAAGAACCTTTGAGTATGCACATATCCCAGCAAGCTGAGTCCAGTGGGAACTAGCATTCGGAGCACAGTAAAATGCTGCAATAGCAAGAATTATAACAAGGTTGAATATAGCTGGAAAAGCAGGCAGATGTCATGAGTGAAAAAACAGACACCCTAACAAAAGCAGAAAAAAACCTCTGTGAGCCTCCCTCCGTCCAACAACTGAATTTTGATCCAAGGAGGTTAAATATAGGGCTGCTTGAAAATTTTCCACTGCATCTATTTTTGATGGGAAACAAGGCTTTCAGCTAAACACTTTTTGGTTGGATTTTTTTTTGGCATGTCTAAGTATGTGCTTCTGCAAATATACTTTTCTTACCAAAAAGCCAAACTTACAAACCAAAATATTTTGACTGAAAACAAAAAATGTTATTAAGAAATGTTAGTGTAGCATCTCATTAAATCTGTGGCTTACCTGCTTTATGTGGCAGATCTCCTCTATCAACTAGACTTACCATTTAAATGACAACTCCGATAATAGATCACTTTGAGGGATTCCCTACTTTCAGCACTCCCTTCAAAGAGGAAAAATCATGGCACAGTGTCAAAGGTGGTAAGCAGCCTCAGCCTTGCAGAATAGGACCAGCAGGTATCCAGATGATAATGTCGGAAGAGGACTACAGTAACATTTTTCAAATCAAGAAGTTTTAGTTTTCAGACAAAGCCTTCCAGTCCTCTGAATTCTGTCAAAGCATGTAGTTTTGCCTGGAAAATTAAGAAAAAAATGAAAATAGCTTTGTATTTTTTATTAAAAATTCATGCAGGAAATTTCATGGGTCAAGCAAGGTCTTATTCATTAACCTGGAAATTCAAACCTAGCATCTGGATCCATCCATACACAAATCAGAAAAACTTTAAATGCTTCAAATTTTCCATAGCAGTCCTGTTAGCAGGACTGTTCAAAAGCCAAGGAGCTAAAACCAGACAAAAACAATAAGGGCTCATTAGACAGGATAACTTAGTATATGAGCCCTAACTTACAAAAGACCAACCAGCCTAACATACAAAAGCAAAAGATGAAGTTAAGATTCAAACAATGGCTACACTTACTAGGTAAGAAATCTGTAATACAAAAAATCTGTATAGCAAAATTGGCAAAGTGGCAAGAAAATAAGATATTCAATTTATTATTCCCTTTCAGGGCTTTCTAATTCAGTGCATTAACCAGAAGGAATAAATTTGATAAGGCTAATGCAATAAAAAGTGTGAGTAACAGCTATCCCATTATGGCTGTTATTAATCCTTTTCTTGGAACCCCACAATCCACTGGAATAATTGAAAGCCTCTCATCCAGAAACAGGCCCTGACCAGACCAAGACAGAGAAGCACCCAACTAATACTACCAGGGACAATGTTAGAACTAAAGTTCTAATACCCACCCCTTCCCTTGTGGCCGATTCCTGCCATACAATTGCATCCCCCTGCCCCAAAGGCAAAATAAATGTATAAATAAAAGAAAAGACAAGAACTCAATCAAGATTGCATCTTTTGTAACACAGTTGTGAGCCCACAAAAAGACAACTGCAAAAAATCTCATACCAGTGGGGTACTATTTTATTTTCCCCCACCACACACACAGAGGACTATTACTGCCATCATTAGCACCAACTAAGAACCAAGAAAATTCAAAGGAACTGGCAAAGGAATACCCTTACTAAAAACTCAGTGGGTAAAACGAAAGGAAGGACGTTTTGCTATTACAGTGGAATTCCTCTCAACACTTTGCTTTTCAATCACACCATTCTTTTACTAAAATAAAAATAGAGAAAGGTTTTTAAGAGTGAGTTTCTGCTGACACTAGGCACCTGAGAGTTCCCTATAAGCAGTTCCAAACACTGCCTAATGCTGATTCCCTGCACAGAGTTAACATCTTTGACCGTCTAATGTTATAAAGTGAAAAGTGCTAACATGGCTTGTCATTCTTAAGGCCAATTTATTTATCAAAATTAGCGCAAGACCAAGCCTGCTGTCCTTACTCATATTTGGAATCACCAGCCACTTATGTGTTGTCCCAGCAAAATTAGCACAGTGAAGGATTAGTCAGGATCTAATCTAGAGATAAAAAAATTGTTCAGAGTACGTGAAATACAAAGAATAAATATTCAAAATGAGTGATGAAAGATATGTTTGTTATTTCCATTTTAAATCCAGGGCAATAAGTAATTTCAGTAAGAATTTCTTAGTGTGATTTTTATCATTCAATTTTTGAAAAATTACTACTGTGCATCCTCCATCAAAAGTTGGGATTGGAAACAGTGAAACTTTAAAAACATCCACTTCAAACATGTATGCAAAACATCATTCCTTTAAATTACGGTATTACTGACTTAAGAGGTGCAAAAGGTAGTGTCAGAATTTATGAACAACTTTGTATTGTTCAAGGATTTAACGACACATGTTCCTCCTCAAATCAGTTATACAAAGTTTCGCTTTCTCATACCTGGGTTTTATCCTTATCCATGCCTTTCAACGCAAAGTGTCATTTTTTCTTCAGTTCACTTCTTACTCATAAGTGCATCACCTCATTAATTTCTCATTTAATTTACAGCATGTGAGAGGGCATACATGTAAGCTAATGTCTCCACATAGTCTATGCAAAAGTTAGTCAAAGTGGACTACATTGCCTAATCTTGTCTCTCCATCAACTCAGATAGCCCAGACTAGCCTACTGCAGATGGGGCATCCTTAGCTTAAAGCCCTTCATATATACTCCTTTCACGTCTACTTCCACCAGGCTGAATCAGCTAGTAGAGAGCTGCGCACAGGCTGGGCTAGATTTCTTGCCAGGAGTCCCACAGCTCCTTGCAGTGTGGCAACTAAGCCACTCCAACTCTGATTTACAGTATATGAGAGAGAACTGTGCACTCCCCAGCTTCTCTGTTGTGGTTCCTCCTTACACCCTGTCAGCATCAATACTCAGAGGAGTTAGTAGGAGTTACTTGCGCTATTACCCTGTCCGCTATCACCTAACCCAAATATAGATGCCACAAAGTTAAGTAGGCCAAGTTAATAGATAGAGCCCCCTTAATTCCTCCTGTAGATCTGACATCAAAGCCCAGACACATGCATGCCACACCATCTTAAGCCCAGACTGTAATTTTTATTTGGAAGCTGCCCACCCCAGATGCTACGGCTCAGTCAGGTATGCCAGGTGGCAATGCAGTAGCAGTGGAAGCTTTGCAGAGGTTTATATCCAAGTTGTTAAAACTGTGGTCTCTAAAACCAAAGACTGACCAAATGGACTTCCCAACCCATGCTGGGAGTAACGATGGTGCATGTACCATTTGAGTATATATGAGCATTAATGACATTTTAATGGAGCATGGCAAGAGAATCACAAATATGACCGCAGAAGTCACTGGCGTGCTAGAGGTCTGGACAAGCTTCGAATTTTATGAGAGAGTGGTGCATGTGCATACTCTCATATTATCCCCAGAGACGAAACCTCTCCTTGCCAGCCTGGATCCACATAACCTTCCCAAGATTCAAGAGTGCATTTACATACTAAAGTTCTAGCAGTTGCCAGAAAGTAAATTAATGGTTACCTGGGCAATCAGAGGAAGACAACACTACTCACTGTGTCCATACATACTTAATATGGTTAGCAATTTAACTGCATGATATTTGTATTATTCTCCGAATACAGTGACAATGACTCAATGGACTGTTTAACTCAGGACAATTTGTCTTCAACAGTCACATGATTTATCATGTGTGAAACATCACACCATGAAGTATTACAATCCGTAGCACAGGTAGATTATAAATAAAGCTTCCTAAATAATGGGCAAAAATTAAAAAATAATATCAACAAAAATGAAAAAGATTGCCCTCAAGAACACTTATTTTCTTTCATAATCCTTATAATCTGTATTTTCTTGCATTCCTTCCCCCTGCATTGTTTCACTAATGAGAAATGAAGGAACATACGATTACACTGAGTGAGCCAATACATTGCAGCCCAATCATCAACTGCATAGTGTGGGAGAATAAAGGTAAGCCCTTTGATACACGTTGATCTTATGTTGCCCTCACGCTAAACTGCTGTTCCCACTGACTTCTTAAGCTCATTCAGCTGCTCATGCTGCTTCTCTAGCAAAGTCTACACATCCAAAGCAGCCTCAGGAAGAAGTCTAATCACGGTCTGCTCCTACGTTCAGCAGAAAATCCTCCAGCCACATTCAGGGCCACAACCTGCAGCTTCACTGTTGGAGCAATCCTCAGAACACAGCACTGATCAATCACTTTGTCATCCTCCTTTATGGTAAAGGGACAGCAAAGTACTCTTCCAGCAGTTTCTCCTCCTTCTCTGCCACCTGCTCACTGCACTCCAGAAGTAGCTACTGCAGCAGATTGTATTCAGCCTATTTTCTCTTTGCCTAAAAGCTCTCTCACGACTCACTGACCAACAGTAGCATCATGGTACAGTGCCCATCCACGATCAGATCTGACATCCCTGAAAAGATGTAAGCAGAACATTGCTCTTCTTGTCTACAAAAAGTTCTCATGAATCACAGTAAAATACAGGCTGCCCCAGAAGATGTGCCGATGCCATTTAATTTTTTTGTGATAGGAAAAATATCTATCAAAATATAAGATATATATGCACGCTGTACTCTCCTATCCCTATTTCTTTGCAGGTTTCACAGTGCTGGATTTTTACTCATAATTTCTGCTTTGCAGACTTGCCGAAGTGCAAATCCTTCTGCAAGTGGGAAGAGCAGTTCCTTCCCATACTTGGGACTGCCCATCACGTTGCTCAGTTCTAGACTACGTGGCATGCAAGAGAAAAGGATGGACTGGAAAAAAGAGTTTCTCTTACTTTTAATTGGTACTTTTTAGGGAAAAGCTGAACATAGTAAGATGCCACAACTCCACCTTACGCTGTTTACTTACTTGCCTGTAAAAATACTCTTTCTTCCTGCTCCCATTCACCCTGTCCTCAAAAAGTTCCACAGTTTCTAGTTTCATGGTGTCGTTCAACGTATTGGCCATGCAAAATCCCCTATGTCTTGTAGGTAACCAGTATTTGCGTAGACAGTCTCTGGATAAAGCTCTGTGGCCTGCAATAGGAAGATCAGCCTGGACAGCCCCTTCTGGGTTTAATCCATGAAATTACTGCCTTCAGTCAAGGCTTCATTCTAACAAGATTATTTGAACATTTCCATGGACTGAGTTCTTCTTTTCAAAGATTTTTATAAAAGCACTGTTCATTGACCTATCCAATGCAGACAATGCCATGCTAAAATTTACTGGAGAACATCAGATGGGAATTAAAAAGCAATTTTTCAGTCTTATAAACTAAACATCTGTATTTTTAAATAAACAAAATACCATTTTAAATCCTAGATTTTATGTGGTATTTTTCTTTCCAGTAAAAAAAAAACAACCCAAGAGCAAATTTACTAATCTCAAACTAAAATGCCCTGTAGTTACCATTACCTGGTTTGGTGCGATCCATATAATCCCAAATGCAAAGCCTTAGATGCACACAAAAATTAAGCTTATGTTAGAGGGGCCAGTGACAAACCTAAATGTTTGAACAGAAGAGACATGAATATCTGTGGCAACAAAGACTTGTAGAAGCGTTATCTACTTGTTGTCAAATCTACAGGTTTGCAAAAGATTGTAGTATCTGTAACATTCTTGCCAGCTTTATATTTCTGCATGATTTGATAACTGGACATCTGTTGAAATCCCTGCAGAAAGTGCTCTAAAGTAATCTGTATTGCTATAGCAAAGCTCAGCTTTTCAGAAAAAGCAGCTGCTGTATTTTCTGGAATAAACACACAAACCATTTTAAAGACTTGACCCTTTAGTCCTTCACCTCAGTACTTCTACTGACTTCAGCGAAGTCTCAGCAGATGAGGAACACACCATGGGCTGTGATTCCACAGCCTTGAGCTATCCAGGCTGCTTTTCAGTCACATAAAGTAAAGCAGCCTCCCCACAGCTGTGCTGTTTTATATACCTGAAAGGCAATTTCAAAAATTATCATGGTCTTATAGGGAATTTGGATATGCAGTCATTACTAAATTGTCATAAAGTTCCATATTACCAATTTTGTCATTACTGAACAGCTTCAAGACACAGTATCTTTGTGCTGCATCTCTTTTCACGCTGTAAGAAAACAAGAGCATATGAACGACAGTAAAAATGAAGCCAAGTGAACTGTTGAGAAACTTGGTATTCTCTTATTTCTAGGAGAGTTATAGTGTAATTCTAAACTGTAGCATTCAGCATGTCTCCTGAGTTTCCTTGCTGAAATATTGCAATGGAAATTTTACAGCATCTGTGTTGCTTTTGGAAGCCATCACCTCACATCTGCTGTCTCTGTAGTGCAGAGCTTAAGTTCAGCGTAAAAAGGTACTTTGTAATAGGCAATAGGAATCCTGACAGAGCGGTAATTTACAGACTCACCCAGCTCTCCTGACTAGACTCACTCATTTTTACATTCTGTAGAGATTTTTAAATAAGGTACTCTTCAAGCAGCCAACAGGGTAACAGTCACTTCTTAAAATGAAGCATCACATCCAGGACTGGAAAGACACTTTTTAAACCTCTGTCAGTCACGGAGATCTCAGCCAGATGACAAATTTTTCATTCAGTTTTCTTCACTGGGCATTGTTCAATCTCCGAACACTTTTCAGTAGGGTATTAATTAAATTAGCACTAAAATAACCGTCTGCTACTTTTGGAAAAGTTCTGATTTTGACCAGAAACAGTAATAGCTATGTAGCAGTGGGACTGATTTCACAGCACGGGATGTGAAACACGGAGGAGCACGGCCGCGTCCCCCAAGCACTTCTCTGTCACGGCTGAACGCAAAACCTCCCCTCAGCTGGGCGCCGGGGTCGAGGGAGGAGGTTGGCAAAGTACCGCAACGATTACCCAGTAAACGTGCTTATTGCCCCATTATTGTCCATTTCCTCCCAACGGGGTAATCCCTGCGCTCATTTAAACAGACAGACAGGAGCGGAGAGGATCCTGTTAGCCCAGCCAACAAACTTGGGAGTGCTTTGTTGTTTTGCCTCATGCGCTTAATTTCCTCCCGGCGCCCGCCCCGCCGCTGCCGCACCGCCCCCCGGGGCGGGCCCGCTCCCCCCCCCCCGCGTCCCCCCGCCCCGGCTGGGCTTCTCCCGGTGTGAAACCCGGCGAATCACAGAATTTCACGCCGCCAAGAGACAAACCCCGCCGCGCCGCCACCCCGCCGGCTCCCCGAGCGGCGTGTTCCCGAGATTACAGTCATTACAGCCCCAGCGTGAGCTCCACACAAGCGCGAAGCGCAACAGCGCGTCAATTAACAAACAAACGCCCCGTCCTGGGCGGACGACAACCCCCCGGGACGGCCCCGCCGCGCACCGAACTCGCGCCCGCCGCCGCTCCCCTTAAGGTGGTCCGGCTACGGAGTGGCCGCCGAAACTCCCGCTCCTCCCCCGTCCCCGGGGCGGGAGAAAGCAGCGAGTCCCCTCAGGGCCGCCCCACGGCCCCCGGGACCCGAAAGCGGCGGGCAGCCGGGCGGCGGCCTCCGCCCACGGCGCGGCGGGACAGAGGGCGGCCCGCGGCCTTGCGCGGCGGCGCCTGCGCGGAGAGCGGGGCGCGCGTGGCGCCTCAGGAGCCTCAGCCCCCTCAGGCCCTCGGGGCTGCCCGCGGCGCGGCCCCACGGCCGGGAGCGGCGGATCCCCGCGGGCGGCCGGCGGGAGCCACGGCGCGGCGCTTCCCTAGGGAGGTGCAGCGGCCTCTCTGCCGCGGCGTGGGCCGGCGTTGCTCCCGCAGAAGCCGGCCCGGGCGGGTCACGCAGCCCTCGGCGGCTGCACGCGGCTCCTCAGCGAGTCGCCGCCTCCGCCGCCGGTTTGACGTGAAAGGTGGCGGAGCCGCGGTCCAGCTAGAACCGGCCTCCCGGAGGTCCGGCTGGGCCGCAAGTCACTCACCAGCGGCGGCCGCGGCGCGGCCTCGTGTGCGCCCAGCGCAGGCCGCCGAGCTGGACCTCGGTCCCTCCGCGGCTGGAGCAGCACCAGTTCCAACCCACCGGCCGCGCACACCTGCGGCGGGAGCTGCCCTGTCGGTGGCCGCGCCAGCCCTCGCGGGGAAGTGTTCACCTGCCGGGGCGCGGGGCTGCTCCCTGCAGTCCCACGGGGAACTTCAGCCGCCGGGCGGTCCCGGGTGTGCGCGCACCGCTGGTGTGGATGCACGCGGGTACGTACGTACCCGCTCGCTGAGGTGCCTTGCCTGGCAAGCACGCTTTCACTCGCAACTATCTGCGCTTCAGGAATCCCAGTTTCATTAATCTTATACTTCCTGCCTGCTATTTAGACTTAGCCGTGGCTCCTCGTAGGGGAACACCAATACTGCATTTCAGACTACGCGTTGCACGTGCGTGTCCCGCCAGCTGTGCAGTGGGTGACTCTGGAGGCACGGGAAGCCCGAGGAGGCGAGGCCAGGTGTGGGCCAAGCCACCGCTCGCTGCCACCGTGTCCCCAGCTTCTCCGCGCTCCCACCTCCTTCACTACGTTAGCGCTGCAGCCGGGCCAAACAGCCGGGCCAAACTCGGCCGGTGCCACAGCCGGGCCAAATACAAACTCGGCCGGTGCAACAGCCGGTCCGAACACAAACTCGGCCGGTGCAACAGCCGGTCCAAACTCGGCCTTAGCATCGCGGTGCAAGACGCCCACCACACGCCGAGAGATGACCAGCGGGAAACCCCGCGGATACCAAAGACCTGATAGAAAACCGCTTCCGAGGAGACTCCGAGCAGTTGCTGAACGGCTGCTGCTCCCGGAGTGAACCTGACTTGGCCGGGGACCCTTGCAAGGGGAAAGAAGTACCCTGCGGCAGCCCGCACCGGTGCTTGCCTGCCGCAGCCCGCGGCACCCGGCAGGGAGCGTTTCACGGTGCAGAACCGCACCTTTCCGCACGGACAGCAGCCCGCACGACGCAGAAGAAAACCGCCGCCACGTACCCCGCGGCCCAGGGGGGCCGAGCAGCGCCCGCCGCGCCACAGTCGGGGCGCCGGTCCACCTTAAGGAGGGCTGGGCCGGCCCCCCGCCCCCCGCACGGGCCCGACTGATAGGCGGCCGAGGCGATGGAGGCGGGGCCTGGCGGCGCTCGCTATAAATATTCATGAGAGCGCGGCGGCCGGAGTGGCGCTGCCGGGGCCGGAGAGCGAGAAGTTGCGCGGAGGCGCCGCCGCGCTCGCCCCGCGGTTCAGGTGGCGCGGTCGCGGCCAGGGGCGCCCGGCTCGCCCCGCCGGCAGCGGCGGAGGAGGCGGCGGAGAGCCAGGACCGGCCGGCTGGCGGTCGCCCGCAGAGCCGGGCGCTCGGGCGGGCGGCAGGAGGAGCCGCTCCGGCCGCCCCAGCACCGGCCCCGCCGCTGCCCTCCCGGTCGGGGCGGTGGGAGCCCGGCGCCGCGGGGCGCAGCGCCTGGTCCCCGGGACGCCTCAGCCATCTTGACCGCGCCGCCCGGGGGCTGACGGCTAAAGTTCTCCGCTGCCGCCGCTCCGTGCCCGGCCGGCGCTGGAGCCGCGGCGAGAGAAGCGGCGACCCCCCCCTGCGCAGCCAGCCCCGCGAGGAGCGATGCGACGGCGGCTGAGGGGCCTTCCTTGAGCGGACCCCCCCTCCTCCGGCGCCGCGCGGGGGCTCGCCGGCGGCTCCCCTCACCGGGTGCCCGCGGAGCCGCCTCCCTCCTGGGCGACGGAGCCCCGCGGGGGCTGCGAGCCCTCTCACCTGCGGCCGGCACGGAGGGGGCCGCCCTCCGCCCCCCGGAGGGGTAGCCGGGGCGGGGGGGTGCTGCGGCGCCGCGCTCCCCGCGGCAGCTGAGCGGGACGGGAGAGGAGCCGGGGCCGCCGCCCGCCGCCGAGCATGGAGTGGAGTTACCTGTTGGAAATCACCTCGCTGCTCGCCGCCCTGTCCCTGCTGCAGCGCGCCGGCTGCGCCGCCGCCTCGGCCGCCGCCGCCGCCTCGTCGTCCTCCTCCTCCTCGGCCAAGGAGCTGTCGTGCCAGGAGATCACCGTGCCCCTCTGCAAGGGCATCGGCTACAACTACACCTACATGCCCAACCAGTTCAACCACGACACGCAGGACGAGGCCGGGCTGGAGGTGCACCAGTTCTGGCCGCTGGTGGAGATCCAGTGCTCCAGCGACCTGCGCTTCTTCCTCTGCAGCATGTACACCCCCATCTGCCTGGAGGACTACAAGAAGCCGCTGCCGCCCTGCCGCAGCGTCTGCGAGCGGGCCAAGGCCGGCTGCGCCCCGCTCATGCGCCAGTACGGCTTCGCCTGGCCTGACAGGATGCGCTGCGACCGCCTCCCCGAGCAGGGCAGCCCGGACACGCTTTGCATGGACTACAACCGCACGGACCTCACCACGGCCGCCCCGCCGCCCGCCAAGCCCCCGCTCCGCGGCGCCAAGCCCGGCGGCCCCGCCAAGGCGCCCCCCGCCGCCGCCGCTCCGCCGGCCGAGGCCCCGCGCAAGCCGCGGCCGCCGCCGCCCTGCGAGCCGGGCTGCCAGTGCCGGGCGCCCATGGTGTCGGTGTCCAGCGAGCGGCACCCGCTCTACAACCGCGTCAAGACGGGGCAGATCGCCAACTGCGCCCTGCCCTGCCACAACCCCTACTTCAGCCCCGACGAGCGCGCCTTCACCGCCTTCTGGATCGGGCTCTGGTCCGTGCTCTGCTTCCTCTCCACCTTCGCCACCGTCTCCACCTTCCTCATCGACATGGAGCGCTTCAAGTACCCCGAGCGCCCCATCATCTTCCTGGCCGCCTGCTACCTCTTCGTCTCCCTCGGCTACCTGGTGCGCCTGGTGGCCGGGCACGAGAAGGTGGCCTGCAGCGGCGGGGCGGGGGCGGGCGGCGCGGGGGCCGGGGCGGCGGGGGCCGGCGGCGGCGCGGCGGCGGGGGCTGCGGCGGCGGGGGGGCGCGGCGCGGCGGGCGGCGCGGCCGAGCTGCAGCCGGAGCTGGCGGTGGCCGAGCACGTGCGGTACGAGAGCACCGGCCCGGCGCTGTGCACCGTGGTCTTCCTGCTCGTCTACTTCTTCGGCATGGCCAGCTCCATCTGGTGGGTCATCCTCTCCCTCACCTGGTTCCTCGCCGCCGGCATGAAGTGGGGCAACGAGGCCATCGCCGGCTACGCGCAGTACTTCCACCTGGCCGCCTGGCTGCTCCCCAGCGTCAAGTCCATTGCCGTGCTGGCGCTCAGCTCCGTGGACGGGGACCCCGTGGCCGGCATCTGCTACGTGGGCAACCAGAGCCTGGAGAACTTACGGGGCTTCGTGCTGGCACCGCTGCTCATCTACTTGGCCATTGGCTCCATGTTCCTGCTCGCCGGCTTTGTCTCGCTCTTCCGCATCCGCAGCGTCATCAAGCAGCAGGGTGGTCCCACCAAGACCCACAAGCTGGAGAAGCTGATGATACGCCTGGGCCTCTTCACCGTGCTCTACACCGTGCCAGCTGCCAGCGTGGTCGCCTGCCTCTTCTACGAGCAGCACAACCGGCCCCGCTGGGAGGCCACGCACAACTGCCCCTGCCTGCGTGACCAGCAGCCTGATCAGGCCCGCCGCCCCGACTATGCTGTCTTCATGCTCAAGTACTTCATGTGCCTGGTGGTGGGCATCACCTCTGGTGTTTGGGTCTGGTCTGGCAAGACCCTCGAGTCCTGGAGGGCCCTCTGCACGCGCTGCTGCTGGGCCAGCAAAGGTGCTGCCGTGGCTGGGGGCACAGGGGCAGGAGCAGGTGGGCAGGCGGCAATCGCCGCAGCAGGAGGACTTGGGGCTGGAGGCGGTGGCTCCCTCTACAGTGATGTCAGCACCGGCCTGACGTGGAGGTCGGGCACCGCCAGCTCTGTCTCCTACCCCAAGCAGATGCCCCTGTCTCAAGTGTGAGGAGAGGGAAAGAGGCCAAAGGTTAGGGAATGAGGAACACTGGCCTGCCTAAAATGCCCCCTCACTGTTTGGTGCCATTAATGAACCCCTAATGGTCCTTATTAGCCACAGCTTGTATAGAACAATGCAGCTGGCAGAGGCCCCAAGCTCCAGCCCCCTCTCCTTCCCCTCCATTCATATGCAGGGAGCATGTACTTCAAGGAGCCAGCTTATTATTTTGCTGGCAGAGGAGGGTAGAGGCTCACCCGTGTCTTGCAGAGGGCAAGGCATAGCGGCTTCTGATTCACTCGGGACTAACAGCAGCAATTCCCTCATGGGAGGAAGGGTCCTCCATCCTGAGGTGGGAGTCTGCTGGGACTGCGGGTTTTTGGGATATTGATGACCAGGCAAATGCCTTACAATACAGACTGAATCAAAACATGTCTTAATTATACACCCCAGCTAAATACGGGTTTCCTACATTAAAGGATGTATTTATATAATTATTTGTTACCTTGTACAGATGTGTAAAATATGTATATATCCAAAGCTATACAGTCTGTAAATTTTTTTGTAAAAAAGTGTAGAGGCTACCCCTGTAAGAGCAAATATGAGTATTCTATTTTGTCAATAAAATGACTTTTGATAAATGACTTTTTCAAGCTTTTCCCCTACTCCTGCCCTGGTTATTCCAGCTGCTATGTCTTTAGGTGGTTCTATAAAATACGAACTACGCTTATGCTCCAGTCATTACTGTATAATAGATGGCTGCCTCTGTTACAGCAGTGAGATACGTAGACACAAGGAAAACAAGTAATTCAACAAGTTGTTCTGAAAAAGTGTTTGCCAAAACTGGGAGGTGCCTTACCATAGTTCTCTGCTTTTTGAAAGATGACGGTGTCTTTAAACTGAGCCTTTACAAAAGAGGCATCTCACATGGCATGTTAAGTATCCTTTTAAAATGGGTATTATTTTAGGAATGCGCACACACACCTCTCATATCTGTGGTCTACACTTTAAGCACCTGCCTTTCTGGGGATGCATACTGAAGTGTAAAAGGTTAATGTTTTAAATTCATAGATCATGTACTACAGTGGAACAGCGAGTTGAGATTTGTTAGATGGATCTCTTCTTAACAGATTAAACTAACATCTTAACCTTTCATACTTAACTTTTGTATATCAAATATGGTCCTTTTTCAAGAAAAAGGGTATTGTTCTTCTGTCAGGACTAAGCTAATTTATTTGAGCAGAAGGCTGTTGAATTAACAGAAGAATGCTTTGGCAATTGTTGAACTTTTTACCTGTCTGCCCAGTGGCTCAGAACATCATTCCTTTAAGAGGAGCTAAATGAATAGGGTTAATCTGTAGGGAACTTGGTTTCTTTTGAGTTTGGGAAAACTTTGATCTTTTCTCTTCACCAAACGTGATGTATAGTCTGAAGTTTCTTTCCCTGCTGCCTGGTTCCTCTTGTTGCAGACCAATTGGCCACCATGGAGCCTTAAAGTTCTTCAATTAAAGGGACTTGGGACTTTTTTTTTTTATTTTAAGAGGAAGACTTGTAACAGTTAGTGAACACCAGAGGGAAAAGGGAGAACAGCCTTTTAAACAGCTTTTCCCTGCATTGTTAGCCAGACTGCAGGCAGCAAGGCATGGCTTGGAGCATTATAGAAAAGAGCTATGAATGCCCTACAGGTGGTCTGCTCACATAATCTCCCCAATTTAAAACATTTTCCTTTACAGGACAATTGCATTACAAAACTCCCTTCTCTTTTGCTCCTAATTGAACCAAAGAACAACTACAAGATTTTCTTTAAAAACTGAGTGTCTTAAAAAAAAAATGAAAATCTATTAACTATATTCTAATCTGTTTTCTAAAATGGGATTGCTTGGAACACCAGGAGTAAAAGCTGCATTAGACATTATTCCAGATATTTTTATGCCTTCTGCTTATATTCTGTCAAATTAGCAATCATTTAAAAGCAATTGGTTAGGTTGTGTGCTAGCAGTGAAAAGATAGCCCCAGGTCCCTTATTAACCTGTCAATCATGATAAGAGATGGGCAGCTACCCTACTAATGACACAGATATCAATCATGATTTGTGGGAAAAACCTTGTTCCATTGAGCACTGACTTGATTATTGGTGTCCCTTTCAAAGATCCCGTAACTTAATAGACTCCTCCACTTCTACAAAGTTACCGGGATCATGAAAAGGAGGAATTTAAAATGCCAATCTCTGACTCCTTGGAGGGAAAAATAATTTTAACTTCTCAAATGCAAAGGATGTTCCACTGGGATTTATGCATGGTGTCAATTTATACACCAATTGACCAGGACCAGAATATTGACATACCTGTAAGTTGAAAAGGCCCTAGTATTTTCCTGTATTGCTGAAAACATTTTTTTAGCAGTTGTTGAAACATTTAAATCAACGTGGCAATCTTCCCTGCTGTCAGTGGGGCAAAGATAGAGGTCTTCTTCCTGCTGGGGAAGCCCCATGTATGGAAGCACAATCACTTCTTCGGATAAATATTTGTATTCCGTCCCCTCCAGTGGGTTCTAGCAAGGAAGACCGAGGGCAGGTACAGCCACAACTATTCTGTGAGAATTTATTTAGATAGGTCTCTCGAAGACTGCTGGTACAGGTTGCTAGTGCTGAGATAAAAGCATTTCTAGTAACACGTAGGGAGTAGCTCTGTGGCTTAACCTACCCTGGAACAAGCGAAGAGGTGCTGCAGGTGGACTTAGTCAGGAAAGCAGTCTCGGAGCTAGTTAGATTAGCAAGATGCCTGCTTTGGCATTTGGAAGTGACTGAGTAATAATGCAAAGGTCAAACAAATAAAAATGAGACAAAATTCAAATTACTAGAAACACAAACTTGGGGAAATAGTGCTAGAGAAGTTAATTTAGAAGTGCAGATTTTTGTGAATCAACATAAAATTTGTGTCTAGGGGAAAAAAAAATCAGAAAAACCAACAGCAAGGTATTTAGGTACGCAAGAAATAAATAAAAATCCACAGCTACACAGGACTTCACATTATTATAATACCCTTTATCAGACTTTAAAGATAAATTTGCTATGAAGATCTAAAATATATTGGTGATGTGGTAGGAGTTACATGTTACCTTTCAAGGTCTGATGATAAACTGCCTTCCCCCTAAATTTGCCGGAGAGCTACTAAAAATAGACCCAGCAGACCCATGGCCCAAGCCCTTGGCATCCATGCTGGTGTAGGCTCCCCCGGGAGCAGGGGCAGCACCCACACAGCCCAGCAACCACAGCAGCTCATGAGAGCTAAGGGAAAGCTCTGTTATCACTGGTGTGGCTCCAGAGCACAACTTGTATAGCAACATTTGGAGAGCGGGAGAGATGGCAAGTAAGACCCTCCTGCAGCTCACAGAAAGGTCTAGCTAGCTGCTCCGTTCAGGAGAGTAACTAAGCTAGCAGAGAAACATGGTCGGGGATTTTTTTGTTTCTTCTCTAGTAAGCAACATACCTTTAGAGTGTTCCTTTTCTTTCCAGGACCCCTCCCTGCTTTACATGTTCCTGCTTCAAAAGGAAATCCTATGGATTATTCTCCTCCTGCTGTAATGACTGAATAATCCTGCAGCCTCCAAAGGAGCTGGCCTAGCTGCCAGCGGGCCTTTGAAAAAGAGGCAGAGCAGTGCAGGTGTGCTGCAGAGCCTGAGGAGGGACACCACACCTCCCCTGGGCCCTGCTGCTGAGTCCCTGGGAGCTACCTGGAAGTGTCCTGCAACCTGCTCCAAAGTTTGGAGGGGAAGCTTTTGGAGGGGAGCTGCCCCTCCAAAATCACAGGTTGTGAAGCACAGGTTGTGCTTCACAGCTTCCCTGTGCAGGGGAAGCTTCCGTGGAGCTTTGATAATCAATCATGGAAGGGACTTCAGGCAGGGAGGAACTGGGAAATTCTTATCTATTGAAAGAATATGAATGTGGCCAGGCTTTCTGGGAAGGCTATGAAGGCTAAGAAAGACTGGCACACAAGAAGTCTTTTTTCCTTCTTTCTTACACAATATTTTAAAATCAAAGTATGGGGGTGCTCACCCAGTAAAGAGTTCTTCAGATGTCCTTGACTAGTCCTGAAAGGTCTCCCAGGTGGGGCAGGAAAGCTGGAGGCAGAGGCGCCTCTGTGCGCACACTACCACAGCATGTTTCACCCCAGCTTAAGAGCCCAGGCTCTTTCCAGATTCACTCGGGCAGACATCTCACTAGACACCTGAAGGCTGCTTGTAGGAAAAATCAACAACAGTTTTTCACAAGTGAAAAGCAGTACTGGGAGCCAAAGCAGAATGTCCAAATTTAAAAAGGAATCAGTAGCTGAGAAAGAAATACCAGAGTCCTTGGGACAAACCCATGTCCACTTTGAAATATAAAAACTTCAATACGAGTATGATCACTGTTTGATCCCAGTGACTGTGCTTGACATACGTCTTTCACAAGCACTATGTGCAGTGCAAAAGCCAAACCTAGCCTGCCCAGTAAGTTAAGCTCTTAAGAGATGGAATTTTATATGGGATAGACAGGCCACCTAATATGGGGAAAAAACAAACTGGTGATAATGAATGTTGAAAAATGACAAAAGATGCTCCTGGAGTGAAAGCTCACCTGCAGTCAAGATCATGCTGGAGGAAAGCTCAGTGTGGGCCAGTCAAACCAGCTTGTAGAATCACAACCAGTTTCCAAAGTGCCTGTTACAACTTGCCTGTAGCATGCCCTGCTCCTGCACCCTCTTTCCAGAGCCACGCAGCCTGTGTTTCTCTAGGCACATACTTCTTCCACTCCCACCCACCATGGCATACCCAGCTTCTGGCCCCACAGGGAAGCAAGTGAAGCACAATCTCTCCCCATTGCCCATCCTGGCCATATTCCCTCTCTTTTTGCCCTGCACGCCAAAACTACAATGAAAGAGGCTGGGCAAAAAAGGTCACCCTGAAAGAGACAGGATGAGCCTTAGAAGAATAACGAAAGTGATTTACAGATGATGGTCCAAGGAAGAAATATTAAACAGGGCAGACTCCCTGCATATGGTCATGATGAGTTCTAAGCAGCCTTTAAGAGACCTCAATTAGAAATGTTCAGACAGCTCCATTTATTTAAGCTCTTATAAATGCTCATCATTACTGTAATCAGGTATATGAATCTCACTGCTTCAGCAGAAAGGATCACACATCATAAATGCTATGGTGGTATGGCAATAACTCGTGTCTGGTATTAAAATGTGGAGCCATAATCTGAGGTGACTAAGGATAGTCAAATCACTTCAGAAACTAGTACCTAAGGTCAAATGCTGAACCAAGCTTTTTGAAGGCTGAGATAATACTTTCTCACTCCTACAAGTCTCTTATCTACGATCTCAAAACACTTTACATTCGCTTGTGAATTAACAGTGAAATTTCTTCTTGGGAGAAAAAAATTGCAGTAATACCCAGCCTAATGAAACTTAAGTGACAAATCTAGGGGAAGAACCTGGATTTACGAACTCTGTTCTGTGTTTTCAATAACGCTCCATTTTACAAGCACTTCCTCACACCTATGCCCTCCCCACCAATTTCCCCCCACACCCCACCCAAAAGGCCATAGTCCCACAACACCCAGTGTACACAGTTTCCCAGGCACAGCACCAAATCTATCACTGGTTTTCAGTAAAGCTGGCACTCTCAAACACCAATCCCACTGCCACCTTTACAATTTATAAAGTATCCTGGTTCCTACATGGGGCCTGGGTGAGAGATGTGCTCCTCTTCTTCAGGAAGACACGAAGAGATTTGAGGGAGTTAGGTGAAAAGAAGCAGACAAGCGTGGGGCCATCCCGTCAGGCTTACCACCTCAAATCTGGGCTATGTGTGCTGAAGGGCTCATGTTCAATCATCTTTTAAAAGACTAGAGAAAAACGACTCGTTCTTCCCATTCTTTAAGGCAGGTGTGGAAAAGAGGATTTACAACAGTTTCAGAGTTGCATCGGGCAAGAAATCCCGGCAAACGGAGGCACTCCGGTAGGAAGGGGCGTGCAGCAGAAGCCTCGGCGGGGCGGCGGCAGGACCCGGCGGGCGCGGGACCGGGACACGGGGAGGGGGGCCCGGGACACGGGGAGGGGGGCCCGCCGCTCTGCTCGCCGTCCAGCAGTGCCCTCAACTGGGAGAGACTGGGAATTTCACCCCGAGGCCCTTCCCCTGTTGCCTGCTCTCGCAGGGCTCCGCAGCTAATGCCTGCAGCCTTTTCCTCGACCTCTCCTCGCTGCGGTGCGTGACGGCGGCCGCGGCGTGGGCGATGCCGCCTTCGCCGTCCCTGCGGGCGCTGGGAGCGCAGCGGCCCGGGGCCGCGCCTGCACCGCGCAGCCAGGCGCTGCCGTGACCCTCCGGGCAGGGGTGGCTGTCACTGCAACCCGCAGAGAAAAATCCGGAACCACGATGCCCCTTTTTAAAACACAGCTTTGCAAGAAAATATACATTTAGGCAGAAAGATGTGGGCAAGTTACTATACATGCCCAAAATATTATAAAGGAGAAAGCTGGACTCTCTGTCTATGATACTGGGGGGGGTTTTAATACGTTGCAGAAAAAAAATTTGTTTTTTCCAATCATTTTTGCCTTATGTGTGCCTTGTTAGATGCTTTCATCTGTGTTTTAAATGCGTTAGCTAGACGTTCTTTCCTCCAAACATTTGTCGTTGCTAAAGTATACCTAACATTTTTCACAAAGAAGCATTAGTGTCAATTATTTTTTTCTACTTGATTTTTTCCAAGAAAATAAACCTATGACTAGAATGTCCCATTTTCACATCTTCTGAAATTAGAAAGAATACTTTTCATGCTATGAACTGACTTGATTCAAAATGTATGTTAGACGTGATACCCTCATCATTTCTCAGTGGCTGAAATCTAAATGGTCTCTTTCAATGTAAATCAGAAAACGTAGCAATATCTGGCTTATGAAACAAGCGACCTGCTTTGGCTTGCTGTCCAAATGCAGGCTGGGAATAAAATTAAATCTGACTTTTTGGAAGGGAAGGGGAGATGTTTCCCACCCAGCTACAGGAGCCGCAGCTTTGGGGCGGCGTGTGTTCTGTACATTGCTGCCATCTGGAGCTGCAGCCTCCCGGCGCCGCAGAGAGGGGAGACCAGCCACTCGGCTGGGAGCTGCCTTACTCTCTTTCCCCAAACCTTCTGGGCAGAAAACACATTTGCAATTGTGATTTTTAAGCTGCAGTTACTTTTTTTTTTCAAAACTCTAGGGAAGCGATATTTTGCCTGTAACAATTTGGGAAACCACCGTTTCCAGGATATGGAGTGGGGCGTTAGGGATAGTCAGATCGGGAAACTACAGAGACCCACAAGGAGCTTCATTGCTGCCATCCTCTAGCTCATTAGTGTACAAGAATTGTGTGTGTTGTTTTTAGCAGCTAAAGAGTTATTTATGGCTTCTATGTTCTCAAGCCAAAGTGAGTGAGGGGTGCAACCAGGGCAAACGCATCAGAGCAATGCAAATCACTGACAAGGCATCATGAATGCAAGCTGAGCAGAATTTAAATACAATCCATGAATGAGAGGAAAGATTTGCATGAGGGAAGGAATCATTAGAATCTGACTTAACAAGCAGTATATAAAATGGGCCTTTGCAGCTTAAAATGAAGCAAAGCACATTCACGTTATACATTCTTAATGAAAAAAAAAGCAAAATCACAAAAAACCCAATTTATTAGTAGAGCTTGGAATAGAAATGGTTTTCACAGAATACCTTTAGATCCTGATTCAGAAACTTGTGCTTGATTGCTTTCTTGAATAGCAGTGGATCATAAGCATGTAGGGTGGTAAGGACTATTTAAGTGCATGCCAAAGTCCTATTGATTTCAGTGAGATTTTATAAGATGCTTAAAGTAAGCGTATGCATAAATGTTTTCCTAAACAAGAGTGCTTTTCTGAATTAGAGTTTAACTCATGAATTTACACAATGCTTTCAAACATAATTCCTTCTGGGAAAATAGGATAGACGAGAATTAAAAAAAATATATATTTCTGCATGTCTTAAAAGAAGGTAATGGAGAATTATTCTGGGTAGAATTATTCAGGGTAGAATTTTCTGTAAGGTCCAAAAGCCAACAGTGAAAAATCTGTGGAAGCTGAAAGTGAATCATGTTCACAGAGCAACTTTCATAGACCCTCTGCTGGTTTCATCCCAACTAAGTTATGGAAGATTTTGAATATAAGGTATCTATATATAGATAATGGCAGTCTCTTGGAAGAAAAAGCATATGTTATTTTACAGTAAGTGATATTATATTCTATCTTTGAGAAAAATAAGAGAATTACTTTTAAGAAACTCCTGTTGTTTTTCATTTCCAGTCAGTTATCACAAACACTGGGCAGAACAAACTTTTATTTAATGTCTCCTAAAATGCAATGTGTCTGTCTCTAAATATCTTGTCTTTTGAAGCAATGGCTGAGGTGGCAGATTCTGGTGTGCTGTGTTTTCTTATAATACGAGATCATATATCTCTGTCAACCCTGGACAATCTTTTTGTTTCTATTGAAGCCTTGGTCCAGCTGTGTATTTACATCTCCTAGCATATTCCTCTGGAACTACAGCGCTGCTTTTTATGCACTTCTCTCAAGTAAGTCATTAGCCACAATCCACACAAGAATTAAAAGAGCTCAGTCTACAGCTATGTGGCCATACTGACTGTACTTGTGAAAGTTAGACTTCAGTGACAATTTTTCTTTTGGCATTTTAGAAGATTTCAGAGTGTTGCAGTGGTGACTTGCAAGATGTCTTTTTGAAATCTATGAAAGGTATGACCAGTGTGGTTTTGTTTTTCCTGCTCTTCTAAATAATTCTACCATGAAAATGTTTGGCATCATATGATATCCCAGGTCAATAGCAATACTATTCTGACTTTGCTTTCTCTGTCTCTTGTTCAGCAAAAACAATATCACGTTTGGTGAAAGGTAACATCCTCTACAGTAGTACTTCTCCAGCTGTGATCATTGCTTAAATATTTCCTGATATTTTCATACTTTCATTTTTTCTTTCTTTTTTTCCCCCTTGCCAGTACCAAGTTTAGGTGAAGGCTGAGGTTCACCTCAAGACTAAGACGTCTAAATGCAGGTAGAGATCTAAATATGTTTTTTTAACGGTAAGCTATTACATAAACTCCTGTTGCAGTTAACAGAGTGTTAGTAATGGAGTCAGTGGGTCCTGGAAGGTGAGGCAGTTCCCTCTAAAGTAAACTTGTGGGCCTTAATTCAATTTCCCAGACATCCAGGTAGTCCTGGAGACTCCGATCCAGTTTCTACCTGCCTCTCCAAATGATCGTGGGTCTGCTGTAATTTTCTGTCATGTCTGAAAGCCCCAGATGAATATCTCAGTTACCCTCTGGCAACTCTAATAACATAGGGTACCTTTTGTGGGCAACTGATTGGAGCCCAGATCTGGATTTGACCAGATCTCCTTGGAGAGTAGTGGGAGTTTGGAGGCCTACCTCACAGCTATGCGACCAAATGTAGGTGACAATCTTGAGCTGAACCCTGCCAAGAGAGTCTGGTGATTCTTTTTATCATCAGTCACGTCTCTGTTGTAAGATTTCAGTAATTTCTCGGTGGTGGATTCTTTATTTGCTGCTTCCTCAAGTTTTACACTTTTTGCTGGGCTCTATCATGTCTTTGTACAAGCTGGTACAATTTATAGTTTTGATTGTTCAATAGAGATGTTGTTTCTTAGCTACTGGTCTGGCCTCTTTGACCCCCCCTTAAAAGCACTCTGCACATTGTCTGCTAAGGATTTGGGCCTTGACAAGGCCTTTGATTGGTATAATCATAATTTATTCAGTATAATCATAACTTACTGAAAAGTTGTTATTTTAGTATCACCTCTTTTGGCAATCCCCTCACCTGTAATGATATCTATGTGCTTTCTTCTATCTCTTTGCAGTATTAAAGAGAAGTTAATCTTCTCTGTTCTTTACTTTATACTTTAAAATTTATTTTGCTGCTGCTTCATTTCCTGGCAGCATTTTAGGGAGGCTGTTGTTTACTTTGGTTTGCTTCCTTTCTTCAGTTTTCTTCATTTATCCAGGATTTAGGATGACTTAAAGTGCATAACCATGTATCCTTAAAGCATGCAAGTTCCATCAGCTCCTCTAGAGAGCAGCAAATATATTCAAATAAAATAGTAACGTGCTTCAACCTAATGTTCCCTGAAACACAATCTTTATTAACTAAGCTAGCTAAGTACTGATGAAGAGCAAAGAGCTACGAGGAATGGAGGTCCTATACCCGAGTCTGGCATTTTCATACATTGTCTGAGAAATGTCCTAGCCCTGGCACTTAGTGTGGATGCAGCCCCTACCCTCCTAAAAGCCCTGCTTGAGCCCAACCCCAACTCACCAACATCTTATGACAGAGGGGAGAAGGAAGGCAACGGGGGTGCAGCCTGGGCCAGGTACCAGTCTTGGATGCCCACCAGATCCGTGGGCTGTAAGCTTCCCGTCCTTACTCACTCAGGACTGTCAGCCAAGAGGAAGCACTCACTTTCTGAAAACACCCACAAGTTCTCCATTCCTCATGGCCATCAGTGGGCGTTTGACAGATGGGGCTCTGTCTCCTGGTGTGCACTAGGGTTTAAGGGAACTTGGCACCTGACAGTGAGCCACAATTTTTTTTTTTAAAGAAAAATAGTCAAAGTAATGAAAAGTCTTCCCAGCTGTAGACCTCTTCAAACTAACACCACTATGTGTTTGGACCTAAATAATACATAAATCTTCAAAAGAAGGACAAAGGTCTCTCTGTTCTTTAAGATCAGTCTCCAAAGCAAGATTGACAGCTGCCTGCATAAGCACTCACACAGCTGACACAGACCTAAGAGCAACACAAACTCATTCTAATGGGAAAACCCATTAAAAAGAGCTTTCAAAAACACGCTCATGTTTGTGGGCCTGTCTCGGTAAGGTTTTCTGTCAGTAAAGCTTCTTGGCCTATGCTCGAGTTTGTATCAACTGTCTAAAGCAGCTTTTGCAAAGGTTTTTCTCTCAGATATAAGCCTGGCCAATTAAGCCAACTTCAGTCACCCCAGACCTGCAGAAGGCCAATGGCTGCAAGCAGAGCAGCTTTTCCTCACAGTTTTCTGTGACCTGCGCTATATTTCATCACCACTACCAACCCTCCTGGTGGCAGTCGCTTCAAATTACCAGGTACTGAGGTAAGTACCTGGTAATTTGGGCATGGGAGATGGGAACCGCCTTCCCCAGAATAGCCACCTGAGCTCTGGTACATGTGAAGGGCACTAAGAGACAGCTCTGGATGGACAGAAAACATTGCCAGTGGAAGAAAGAGCTACAGCCAAGGCCACACCGCAGCAAGGTGCTGAAATCCCTTCTGGAAAACAGACTTACCATGGGTTGGGGCGTACAGGGGGCTAGGCCAGCGTACAGGAGGGCTGGCCTGTGACAAAGCCGGCGGGCGCTGGAAGAGCCGGGAAGTGGATAGGGCCTATACGCACCTTCCATTGCTTGCCTCAAGGACGCTCACCTCGTCCTGTCACGCTAGCGCAATGCGGGGAAAAGGGGTCAAGGCAGGCAAAGAGGGGAAAGACAGCAAGAGGGAATGCTCTGTATGCAGCTAAAGACCATGTTTATCACCAGATTTTCCCTGTTGCTGCGTCATCTTTCATACCAGGATCTGCCTCTTCAGTAACTGCATGGCACGGGCTAGCTTCTGCTGGTAGGCTGGAAAGTAAAGGCAGACACAGTTGGATACCACTAGTACAGCAACACAGGCGGTCTGGTAAACAAGTTCTGCCTCGTTTTTGGAAACACACTTTGCCGAAGATCTTGAAAATGGTGGAAGTGGTACTCTGGGGGGTGGTGGAGGCTGTACCTTGCTGCTTTTTGAGATGTGTGCTGGCAGCTGGGGCAGCCCCATGTGGGGTGCCGCCGGTGTACTGGACAACCACAGCCTTCTGCACCATGAAACCCCACCTGGTATTGAGGCAGACAGAATATAAAGAGACTGGCAAAATTAGAAGTAGCTGACACTCACTAGCGCTATCTCTTTAAAAACTAATTCTTGCAAACGCTTGCATGTGTATCGCACGGTGGTGTGCCAAATTGCAGGGAAGACTCAACCAAGGGAGCTCAGACCTCACTGAGATGGTAGGTGAGGTCCTCTGCCAGGTGCTGACGGAGGCACCCATACCCTCCTGATATTCTTTATATAATCCAGTCTCAAGGAAGATCCTACTGATTCTCCAGTCCAAATAAATGTATCCATAGTTAACTTCGCAGGCACAGAGGTGTGCATGCAATTGTATCGCATATCTACTGAAGGGTTGCTCTGCAAGGTGGCTTTAGCTTTGCAACAGTTTCTCAATGTTACCCTGTAGCATAGGATTCGTTTCAACTAATCTACTAATTTCTCGTGAATCGACAGAAGAAGTACTCCCTGTTTAAGGTGTTCAGTCTGTACTGGCAGGGGCCTACAGGCTGCCTGCAGGGATGCAGTGGGCAGCTCTGTAGGGACTGGAAAGTCCTGAAAGTTGTATTTTGGTGCCCCAGCTGAACTGTTCTTATGATGACTGTGCATGCAATCCAAAACCAGGGCAAAATTTGTATAGAATTTGGCGTCAGAAGCAGTGCGGGACAATATTTAAACTGAGCTGGTGCCCAGCTTCTAGTAGGCTGGACCCCAGGTCCCACGCAACAAGAATGTTACCCACTGGTGTCAGCAAGCATTTCAATGGAAGTGAACAGCCTAAATGTTTTGCTGAAGCCTTTGTCTTTAATTTGTGGGATCTTTGGGTTATACCAGCAAAACTTCTCAAAAGGTAAAGAGTGCTGAGCCAAATTGTTTCTGGAAGTGAACCTTGTAGGAATATTTTAGGAATCTCATATAAGGATAAAACAACTCCTTGGATGTTTTAATCAACCCCCTTTTTTGGTGTGAGAAGTACTGTCCTGAGGAGGAATGAAATGTCAGCTGCGAAGTTGAAAACACACTGGTACCATTTTAAGGATTTTTGCTGAAGTACAGAGAGCTAACTAAATAGGAAACATGAGACTGTTGTTCTAAGGGGTTGTCAATATTTCTGTCTGGAAGTCATGATATATGTCTCTCAGACATAGATAATTCAGATAAATTATTTCCTATTTATCTGCACATTTCAGATTCTATTGCTATAGACTCTGAAAATTGAGATGGATTTCTTCTAAATTGAAATAGCTCTGTGTTTCACATAACTCCAGGCCATGAGGTGGATAATTGTTACCACCTCTATCTATCTATCTGCATTATAAAAAAAAAATCTATGTTTAGATCATTCTTTGATTTAGGGTCATCTTTTGAATTTCATACGGGTTTGTGCTCCATGGGATCAGTTCTGAGTGACAGGTGGGAGACAGGAGTGGGGCTGCAATGCAAATTCTGTGGTTTTCTCCAGTCATTCAGAGATCAGGATCCTTTCCAGACTGTGCACCAAGACATATGTGAAAGTCTTTCGTGAACCTGTACAAACAGGTATCTATCGATGCATCACATTTGGTAAACTGTGTTATAGATATTCTATGTTTATGTTTCAGAAAAATGCTTTAGAAAGAGGCTTGCTGAAGCAGAAAAAACGCTTGGATTTGTAGCCAATGTATTACATGAGTTGTCCATCTGCCTACCTTTGAATACCTCCACTAGGCCTTCAAGGATAGCACAGAGCTTTAGGAAAAAGCAGGTACCAGAAAGAAGGAGCTAATTGCACTGTAGATGGTCTGTCAGAAGTAAGAATCACTCACGCTGACTTCTAGAGAAATGAGCAGAAGGAGTGGGTGCCTAAGTGGGTGTCTAATATGTCAGGACAAGGAAGGCATTGCTTAACAAGCCTAGTGGGGCTCTAAAAGCATCTTACCCTGGTTTCTCTTAAAAAAAAAATATTGCCTATCTTCAGTACTAGGAAAAGCCAGGAAATCACAGAGGAAAATGCAAAAATTCATTCTGCTAGGTCAAAATCTCCTGTTTCTTTCCATTATTGTGATTTCTTTGCCAAAAGGAACATGTTCAGTGAAAGAAAATCCCCAGACACACTCTGCTGTGTGGTGCCTAAAGTCTCACAGGCAAAATAAATGTTACATACATAGGAAAGCCAGAAGTGAAAGGACTTACTTCTGATTGCTGACCCCAAATCCTCCATCTTTCTTGAGGGCACCATACATGAAAATCAGTTTCTAAAGAAAAGCTCAGAATCTGCCGTCATCTTTACTCAGTAAATTGTTCATCAGTGAAAGCTTTTCAAAGCTAATCCACTACTCAACCTGAAGTATTAGCTGCAGAACCTGAATCAGAGACAGTTCTCTATCTCCTGGCATTTCCACATTGTGAATGGCGCAGGATGAGAAAACAGTCCTTGGACTTAGCACTGTGTGTGTACTCCCATAATTGAATCATAGTTGCGGAGATGGCCTGGGACATCCTGCCTGTCAAACCCAAACGGAAGAAATAAAAAGCGTAAGTGGGAGAAAGCAAAAGTTAGTGAACTAGATGGTGATTGTAATCTAGCTACATGGATGCTGGATAATTTTAATTGTAGAGATACAGTTCATACTTTCTGATCAGATTTCTGCCTTGGCGAACTCATTTTCCAGAATTGGCCTTGCTGCGCATCACAGGGCAAGAGTTCATGCTATGACTTTGAACAGAGACCGTCTAATTTGCAGAACATTTTAGCAACTCAATTACAATGTAAGAGCATTACATTGTAAAATTACTTCTCTATCAGTTGAACATCAGGCTATTAAAAGTAGTACAAAAGACAGAAGTTAAAGAACAGCCTTTTCAACTACTCTACTTTCCTATTTTTGGAGATGCATTTCTTTATTATCCTAAAATACTACAAGCAGTAATAATTTATCTGTTCTCCATTGTAATCATGTCATTAAAATAAAATAATGTGCAATTAATATCCCCTTTAATGATCCCTTCTAGAAAGATAATCACTGCAATAACAATGTATCACATAAGGGCAGATAATTTTAATAACTTGCAGGAATACACTAAGGATCTCTCTACATTGTTAACTTCAGATTTAATACTTATTCCAGTCTGAACTGAGAGATTCATGGAGAACAACTGCTGCTAATGGGAAATTATGTGTTCCCTAGACACCTGTCTACAATGTATTTCACAAGAGAAGAGAGAGTCACAGCTTTCCATTATGCTGATGAGAGTAAATCAAAGTGACCCAACCTAGTGTGTGAGGAAAGAGGAGAAAGTGATTATAACTGATTGAAACTTGGTGTTCGGCTTCTATTTCAGTATTAAGAAACATATTCCAAACTAAAACAAAACAAAAGAAATAATTGAAAAATTTTGTTTAGAAAAAAGTTTTTTAAAATCTATCTTATTTAGGGGTCAAAAAATTGATTTTTTTTCTTTAAATCATGCTGATACTGCAGAAACTCCCAGTGCTACTTGATTTTGCTGCATGGAAAACATGGAAATTCCAGGTCTGCAGCAGCCTAGTAGATACTTATTTAGCAAGAGAAGTGCTATGGTGCAGTTGAAGATACTAAGAAAACAACATATTTTTAGGCATTTTATAATTTTCCAATAACAATTTTATTTCCCATATGAAAACTATTTTATCACAGATTTCCTGATCAGTTCCAACTCTTATTTCCAGGGAGCTCAATTCCTTTCTGTATAGTCTCATGTTCAGTACCACACGAGACTGGATGAGCAATATACGTAGCTTATGTATTTGTTCCATAAACCCACCTCAGGGTGCGAGTGGTTCCTGCGCTGCGGCTATGGCAGCCTTGTCTGAGTGCAAGACAAGCTTCCTGAGGGCAGGATTAGGAGTATTGTGTTTTCAACACATCTTCAGAAATGCTTTTCTGAAGCAGATGGGTTAAGAAAGGACTTAAAGACACACTGGCAAACTTAACACGCAGCTTTTGAAACATTTTTCGGAGTATGAAATATGTTCTGGAAGGACTTACAAAAGCAATTCACAAATTTAAAAGACTAAATCTTTCCTTAAACAGCAGAAAATCTTGTTGCTTCCTTGCTCCACATCTATTACTTCTTTTACTCACGCTTTCTAGGACATCTAGATATCTTCACAGTACCTTAACATGCAGTGATACTGAATATAAGGAGAAATTAGAGGTGATCTTCTTTGCTCTTTCAAACAGATCTTCTTTCGTGTTTCCTCCTCCCCATTGTGGATGCCCCTGCCAACGATCTCTTCTCATTTGCTTGAGCTGTGGAAGCTCAGAATAGTTCAAACACATTTGCACATCTTCCCTTGGTCTTCCCTTGCTAGTAGATCCACCCAGTTTGTAAAACCATGTCTTTGTAGTTAATAAATGTGACTTGGAAATAGTTGTTAGAAGAGGCTCAGAGACATTCCCTTAGGAGCAGGTTGTTGATGCCAGAAGCTTCTATTCACTCCGCAGTGAAAAGCCCTTACAGATCCTGCTCTTTTGCTATGCAGTTTTTATAAACACATGAAGTGCTTATTACACTGACTCTGAATTATGAGTCAAAGGGTCCGCAAGTCCTGAAAGCAGCCAGGTCTTCAGCTGAATGACACAAACCAAAGGCCACAATTTCACAACAAGAAACCGCAAACAGAATAAGGAAGAAGTTCACTAATTTCATTTTCCATTTCAGACACAAACAGGATCTTTCTGATTTGAAATGAGACTCCTTAGTCATTAAAAGATGTCTAGCTAGAGACACAAAAAAGCAAACTGTGTCCAGCCACAACGCATTTATTATTTATCCTACCCTATTTATATCTCACGCTGAGGGATGTGCATGATGGACTGAATCCACATTTGTTCCTTGCATTCCTTCTCGCAGCTGAGAAGATGCAATAAATCATAAAAGGTTTCATTGTTGCAATGTTTTGTCATGGTATGTGTAATCAGCACAGACCCTGTTAAAGAGGCTTTGGAGGATAAGAAGTTTAAATATTTAATGTTTTTCTGCCTATGATAAGTTTAATAATTAATGCTGCTCCTACCCTGGAAATGACAAATCATACAACAAGCACGCATGATAAAAGAAGCAAAAACAGCCAATAGAGAGGAAAACTTTACTTAAAGGTAGTAATTAAAAATCCCTGTAGCGTACCCCAGGATCCCAAAATACTGTGCAGGCAGAAGTAACTTCTGCTTCCCGACCCAAAGAGCAGTTCTGTCCGTCTATTAAGCTACCTAATTTTTGAGGGGATGCAGAAGATGAGGGATAATTAAGTACTACTCTTTACCTTGCATATGTGAGAAATGACACACAGCCATTATGAGCCAAACTGTCTTAAAGACTTCTGCACCCACAGGAGAGAAAAAGACCAATGGGAAAGCTGTTGTCCCTTGATGTTCTGCACAGAGGAGCCAGCCATTAAGTCATTACAGAAACTTGTTATATGGCAGAGCAGGAGCAAGGCTGGATCTGTGCCTGTTTTATCCTTTCCACGGGTCTAAATGGAGAGGGAGCTACTCCAGCTCCAAGCAGCGTCTACAAATACCAGCTCTTGCCACCCTCTGAATAATCTGTTTTGTAAGACATTACCACCAGTACATTTCTCTGAGTGCGTGCTCCTCCACATCCACTCCCACTGATGATCTGCAGGTATATGCAACCTTCAACCCCCACTGACTTGTAGCTAAAAGAAAATTCAACTCACGCACTGCTGTGCTTCAGTGCTGGGCCACGCTTACGTATATGCTACAGAATTAACACGGAAGGAAAGTATAAAGCATGACAGTAACAAAATCTTCTGTGATTCACTCAATTTAGACATGTTTTCAAATGATTAGCATTAGAAGTCTGTCAGACAAAGAGGGTGAGCACTTTGTTATAGACATTGCCACTATATCCTTCTTTCAGGGTAGAAACCATTTTCCCTAAGCCCAGGTCTGAGATAATCACATTGTGGGAGAAATAGGTATATCTAGAAAGTGACTCATCTTACCTTCAGAGATGCCTAAAACAGGTCAGGTGACACGTTCCCCCTGCTGAAACCAAGAGCCTAGTGTGACTATTTCAGATTGAGACACGTAACACCTTGTAGACACGTCAGTAGTACATCTACAGTAGTGCACAGTCAGTAGTGCCAGGGCACGGGCGCTGGAGCTCAGTCCCCTGCACTGTCAAGCTGCTGGACCACTCGCTGACGCCCTTCTGGCTCACACCTCCTAGTCATCTCCTGAGCAATTCTCAAGCACAGGACCGTTCCCAACAGCTAATCTGGATGCAGCCACCCTGTTTTGGAGGCTCTTGGAGTTGAATAACTCAGACATGGTCAGATTGTGTCAGCTGACCTCAGGATCAGAGAAAGGTACTGCCATGGCGTTGCTAACTAGGATAGGTAGAGCCTTCAATCAGTAAGATCCAGGACTTTTTTACACATTAACACTTTGCTACAAAACATGTAATTTTTGTTTTATTCACTCTCTACTCTTCTTGCTTGAATATCCTTTCTTAGAGTGGGCTTTGAGAATTTGGTATAACGAGATAAATTAACCTTCCGACAGTAGACAATGTACAATTGTGTTTAAAAGTCACATCTTTCCTAAGCTCAGTCTTTTGCACTAAAACTAGGTTAGGGTAAACAAGTCTTCACACGTACTCCTGGAAAACAGGTCAGTCATATCAGTAACAGTCCACAGCTTTTTAAAGTCACTTACATTCAGAAAAACATAAAGATGTTACATTTTCCAAAGGACAGTTCCCTTAATGTAATATTCTTCAAACTCTTATCCGAGGTTTTTGCTTCCTCTTCAATGGAGAAACACAGCACAGTAGTGTCTCTGCAGCATAACCTCAGCCGAGGGATTCAGCCAAAACTACCTGAAACCTCCTCAGCCATGCAATGATTTGTCCTGCCAGGGTCATAGGGTAGTGTTCACTGGCCCTATACCCATTCTGACTTTTTTGACCTCAAGCAACTAGTACTGCTATAAATTGATTGTGCATCAGGGTTTTTTAGCTCAGCTGAAGGGTAATATCCTAAAAGCTTGCTCTGAACTACAGAGGAAGAAACTCCAAGGTGAGACTTGATCTGAGGTCTCAAAGTCAGGGCAGTGTCTTTAAAGAAGTCTTGCTGAAGCCTGGGTCTCACTTGCCTGCATGTTGTCCCTTGGTGGTCAGCAGCATACAAGGGTTCTTCAGTGCTATCTTGCTTAACAGCAAGATCTCCTGATACACAGGGCTTATTGCTGTTGCTGTTAAGGTTAGTGCTGGCAGTTTGCTGAGAGACCCCTTCAGGGTGAAGAACAGCCTCTTCTTCCTCTTCAGAGAGAAGTGAGCAGGAGCCATCACTGGTCTGGCTGCTTTTTGATACTGGACAGTCTTGATTTTGAGGGGGAGAAGAGCTACCATGCTGTACTGGGGGAAGATTTAAAATGCACTCATTCTTTACATGGAGGTTTGCCAGCAGCTTGTTCTTTTGATTTCTTGCTGTCATTCTCCGGAGAGCACAGACAAGATCAGCAAGGCTAAGCAGAAAGGATAGACTGCTGACCCCCCAGATGAAAATCATCATGATGGATTTCTCAGTGGGCCGGGAGATATAACAATCAACTGTGCTTGTACAAGGTGAATGGGAGCAGGAAAAGCGCTCAGGAACAAAAAATCCAAAAAGAAAATATTGCACAGCTGCAAAGGCAGCCTCAAGTAGTGTCCTAAAAAAAAGATGAACAGTATATGCCCCAGAAAAATTAAGGACACTTAGGTTGTCTGCACCACAATCTAAGCCATTGACAACAGCATTTCTACAGAGCTCCTTCAGGTCTTTGGGGCTTGATAAACCCTTATTCCCTTTGCACCCATGCACCAAATAGTGCATTCTTACAATGTACGTAGCTACCTTGTGCAAAACATAAATGCTGAATGCAGCATAAGGTAGCAGGATAGACACAGTCTGAATGAGCCAGAATCTGAAGTGAGATACAGGAGAGAATAAGTCATAGCAAACGTTGGAGCATCCTGGTTGCAGGGTGTTGCAGACAAAGCGCTCCTGCTCGTCTTGGTAGAGTGGATAGCCTGCCAACACTACCACTGCCATTTGCAGCAGAATTATTAACATTAGCCAGATTTTTCCTGGAAGAGAAGAAAAGGTAAGAAAAAGAGTCAGAGCACTGAGAAGAAAAGGAAGGCAGGTAATGAAGTGATGCTCTCTCTATACACAAGACAATGGAAGAAAGAGCCTCTGTAATCAGTCTCCCCTCTTAAAAGCTCCTCTTTGGCTTTGTTTTGACTGGGACTGAAACTCATGTGAAAATGTGTTAGCTGACACATTCCATAACCTTCATCTAGACTCGGCAGTGTAGGAGTTTGGTGTACAATAAGCCATGCCAACTGAAACCTCAGCCTAATGAAAACACTCTGAACATGTCCAAATCTGATAAAGAGAGTTCACAATTGAGTGAATAATCCCATTTTACTTACAGTTCTTCCTTGCTGTTGGTTTCATACCTCTGCACCTGAATTTTGTCCTATTTCAATAATATAGATCAGCTAACACAGTATGAAATTCTGCTAGATACAAAAGATTGTTCCATGACATAGTATTTGTTCTTGGTCTTGGCCATGAAGTTGTATGTAAAGTTTACTATAGCCAACAAAATCTCTCTGTTGTCTTGGTAGAGTACAGACTGGTATTTACTAGCAAGCTAGCTAACAGGTGCTATTAGCAAACTTATTGAAAATGTTCTACAAATGTACATTTGTGTGTGCACATGTGTACCCCGGTCATTTCTCTCTGCTGCTTCTTTGGTTGCCCCATCTCGGTCACGTCTTCCAACCTTCATTCACCTTGGTGCGCAGCTTCTCTTTCCTTTCAGACCAAAAACTCCTTTCTGTCTTGATACCAACATCAAGTGAAGCCTTACGAGCTTGGCATTTTCATACATTGCTTACTTCATCTATCCCTGAATTCTTTTGTATGATTGCTTTAGATAGGGCTTGGTCTCATCCACTTTGGTAGGAAAGATCAGGCCTTATCCATATTCCATTACACCGAGAGCAGTGAAAGATCAGGCATTGCTACCCTACGTATTGTACCTTTTGCATGAGACTGTTATTGTTCATGATAGTTTCTTGGAGGACTTTTGGACGGGGTAGGTTTTTATTAAAAGTTTTTTGTAAAGTTATGCACACTGTGGTATTACTGACAAAGTTATTTATTAAAAATTTAAAAAAAAGAAAAAGAAAAAAAGAAAAAAAGAAATCCTTTTCCTGGGGAGGATAGGAAGGCCTAAAAATATACTGCTATATTATCAATAATTAAAAATATATTCTGTACAAACACATGGAAAAATTCAACACCTGAAATGAAGTTTAGCACTTTAATGTCTCAAGTTTCCTTTTGAATCCTGTCACTAGTTCTCTATATGGTTTTGAAAAAGCAATTTAATTTAATAATTCCCTGCTTTGATTTCACATATTTTTAAAAAATGCCAAGAGAAAAAAAAACCACTTAGGAACAAAAAGCAAAAAAACAAAATGGAAAAGAGTGGTAAGATTAATTCTGTGCTTTAAGAAACCAGTTGTAACCACAGACAGACAAACAGCAAGACTCGGTGACTAAAGAGAAGCATGTTATATGGAGTTAATGGTTGAGAAATGCACTGAAAACCTCAAGTCATTAATAGCGATTGCACATCTCACATGCACAGAAGGTTTTAAAGGCAGTCTGTGAAACAGCACCAATATACATTCTAAAGGCTTTTTAAAAATCCAGATCCCAAAGCATTTTGTCTGTAAAATATGTGATATTTATAGGTATCGTCTTGAACAACATTCCTTTCTATTTCCTGTAAAGCTGTTTCCCTGTAGTTGGTGTGAATTTTAAATATTCAAATATTTCTGCAACATTGTATGATACCTGTTATTGTACTGCACATGCAGTTCGCATGCCCCCTGTAAACCATTTGTGGCTAGTAGACTGATTATGGGCTAGAACAGGAAAACTGCACTCTGAAGAGGAAAAACTTCAGCTGGAAATATATAAGCTATATGAGAGATCATCAGAGAAACCTGCTGCTCCTGGCAAAATGATGTATTATCTAACCATAAATAAATTGAGGCCTTTCCATTTTATCTTTAATCACCTGAACTTTAGTGGTGGTTTTGCTGTGTTTTCAGCTTCCTGCCTTTTGGTGACAGGCTGTAGTGTTCCTCTCTTTTCAACGTAGCGTGGGTCAATAGAAAACACCAGCTGTACAGAATCAGTCATCTTTAGCAAGCGATGTTTCATACTTAGGTAGCATTTTTTCCCTGTGAGGACCTCAGAGTGTTTGAAGCTTATTAGTTAATTAAGCTCAAAATACTACATGCTATTTCACTATCAATTTTTAATTAGAACATGTACAATAGGGAGTGCTGCTTAAGAAAAATCAATGGCTCCTTAGGAAGTAGTTTAGTATGACATACATTTTAGAGAGAACCCCTCCACGCATCACCTTCCCTAATGACTCAATCTTGATTAAACACAGTAGGACAGGGCCCTTCACCAGCCCCCCCGCTGCGTCGTTGGGTGCTCCCTGCAAGGCACGGCACAAACTACAGCAACTGTCCACGACTGGAGGTGAAGGGTCTCTGAAAGGCGCTTGAAGGTTTTTCTCTGGCTCACACTTTGCTCGAAGTAGCCCATGAAAAAGGAACAGTGTCTTATTTAAATAAGAAGGAAAAAACAAGAAGCACTCAAGTGCCTGTTAGCTGAGGGAAAACCAACTGTGTTTTGTTTTGTTTTTTAAATGCACGTGGACTTTGTTCGTTTATAAAAATAAAGAATGAAAAGCAATGGTAATTAACCACAAAGGTAATAAATGACAAACTTCTTCCTGTAAAAGAGAGCGGTTCGTTTATAGAAATAAAGAATGAAAAGCAATGGTAATTAACCACAAAGGTAATAAATTACAAACTTCTTCCTGTAAAAGAGAGGGTTTTTTTTTCCCTTCTTTAGACTTTTTAATTCATCACTAAAGCTATTGCATACATTCTACCATTCACTTTATGTGGTATAAATAAAGCATTACTTCTGTGTGTTTTCACCATGATCCCTACAACAGCCATTAGAGCTGACTGGAAGCTCAGGCACCAAGAATAGCCGAATTGGAAAACCTTGCCAGAATATTTTACATAAAGTTCAGAAAATATCTATCAGAGAAGGAGTGGGAATCTGTTTAACAAGAAAAGAAATACATTAACCACTCATATCACGTATCTAAATAACAACTTTTTATTGTAAGGATCACAGAGGCATAGCTAGAAATTAAAGTTGATTATCAGTAAGACACTTGGGTGGCTTCAGGATATGGAGCAGCAAAAGAAAGAAGAGAGCTGTTTTAAAGTACTTACCTACAATAGTCACATTATAGTTGAGTGTGACAATCAAAAATCCCAGCGAGTCCCAGTGCTCCATGTTTGAACAGGCTCACAACACCTCCAGTTCCTGACGTCCTAGCAATTTTGGCATTTCTAAAGGAGATTAGACCTAGTCAGGGAAGGAAGGAGAAGGAAAAAAAAAAAAAAAAAAAAAAAGAAAGGATTTTTTGGTAAGGGTCAAGGATGGAAATGAGAAACCTGGCCACAACAACGCATTGATGAAGGATTATTTTGATGATTTGAACAGGACTGTTAGTTTGGGATGTTGGAACAAATCTTCTTAAGGCTTTAGCAGTTTGTCTTGCAAAAGCTCTAACTTCTCAGGTCCAATTGCTCCTACCTCTTGTGTGGATCCTCTGTCCAGACAACTGCAAGTAGACAAACAACAACAGGAGTGATCTCTGCCATTGTAGACTATTCTTACCCTCCCGGGGCATACCAGCCTCCTGGCATTGCTGAGATATTTCAGTGGTGAAAGACAGGGAGAGGGGAGAGAGGGAAGAAAAGCATAGACCAGGAAATAACAGAGACCTCTCTGCCTCCCCACGAGAATTGCAGATGGATAAGAGAAAGAAAGGGGATAGAAAAGGATGAGCATTCCTATGTTTGAAAGGCACTTTCAGTTTAGTTCACCAGAAGTTCGTTGCAATTTCCCAAAGCAATTTTATTTCTAAAACGCAGCCTCCCTGACAGGACATCATGGCCTTGTCAATCACAGCCGCACCAAATTTTCTCCTGTGTGCTGAGCCAGGCAGCGAGCCAAGCCTCCCTGCAGGCATGATGAAAAGCAGGGGAAGCATTTAAAAAAATACAATAATAAAATAAAATAAAATAAAATAAAATAAAATAAAATAAAATAAAATAAAATAAAATAAAATAAAATAAATAAAACTATGGAGGCTGGTTTTCAAGATGCCACAAGTCACTTATTTTTAATTTATATCAGTTCTTTCTGCCTAAACTGCTTGGCACTCTGGACATCACTCAAAAGATCCTAGGGCTGATTGCCCAGCAACCTGAAAGCCCAGCAAGCCTCTGCAGCAATGATGGAGCGAGCTGTCTCCTCGGAGCAGGATCCCCTGCGGGGTGCACACTCCTCAACTGCTAGGTGCAATTGCACAGCATGCCCTTGATGTTGTGTGGCTGTGCTGTACCCCAGGAAAAAAGCATAGATGGAAATAAGACTCAGTTTTTCTTTCCTCAGCCCCACCATAACCAATTCTCTTGGGGAAAATAATCTACTACCATTTTCCACCCACTGTTCAACCTCTTATGGGATGTTACTCTGTCCTTTGTAGTCTGTGCTGTAATAGGGACAAACATAATAGGGACACTTACTGTCAGGAAATCATATCAGTAACTAGAAAAACAGCAGAAAAAGGAGTCTGCGTGTGATATAGCAAGGGAGAAAAGTGACGTTGTGACAACCTGACACCTGAGGGCTGCCGGCAGCCCGGGCACAGGCTTGTCACTGCAACCTGCTCACGTGCTTCAACCCACGGCTCTGTTCCTGGGGGAGCAAGGTGAGGCGGCTCAGACAGGGAGCTGCGTGCCGATACTGCATGAGTTACTTACAGTCAGTGTGACTAGGTTAAGCTTTGTGACTGAACATGTCTTACCTGGAAAAAAGGTAAAACTAATCATTTAATGAAGTAAAATGTAACTGTACAAAGACCATTTCTCCCCAGCTCTCTGCTCACAGGGTGTGCAATGCCTCAGCAGAACACACTGAACATCCTTTCTGTAGTGAGCCCCATCCTAAGGAAACCCTAAAATTGGAGTTTGAAAGGATGGCACATAACAACACGGCAGAACTCTACATCCATTAACTGCATAAAAAAAATTTTAACTGCAGTAGTAAATACAGGAGTTTTCCTGGTTTCAGAGTTGGTTTATGTAAAATATTTTCCAAACAACTATTCCTTCTGTTACTGAATTGTGTTTATGGTGTGTGATGATGGTTTTAGCTTCATTTGCCCTCCCACACTTTTTTTTCCCCCAGAGATGTGTGTGTGTGAGGAGAAGCATGGGAAGGAAGAAAAGCTGGAGGAAGGGAACAGAGAAAAGATGCAAATGGCCAAGATATAAATTATGCTGAGATATGAAGGTATTCCTGGTTAAACATCCTGTGTCAAAAATAGAGTCAGGAATGCCAAGATGGTGGCAGGGTATGAATGCTCAGCAGCTGCATCCACACAATAGACTATCAATTGTCTCTGTCAATATTGCCAGTTAAAATATCCTTGCTCGTTGTTGCTGTGAGACCTCTACCATTTGTGAAATAAGGGTAACAGCTAGGGATTTAAGCCCCCAAACTGTTGCCTGCAGGACTACGCCAGATGACAACATCTGATCCCCCAGAACTGATGAGCTGAGGTAGGATGGCCCGTTTTCTTCAAAAAGAAAGCAAGCAACATTACCCTCTGGACTCACCTTAGCCTAACTCATCAGCCTAACTTAGGGCTGGATTTACATCAGAAAGCCTTAATTCTATTTTAGCTTTTACAGACAACTTTAGCTTTTTTATTTTAGCTTTTCCAGACAGCTCGTATCTTACTTCAATCCAACACTTCTCCTTTTGGTGGTATGTCCTCTTCCCAAGTTCAGATTGGGAAGAGACCCAGTCTGTCTAGCCATCTGGGACCCTTCAGAGCCAACTTAAATTTATTGCACCTAGAGGCCTCTTTTGGCTGTGATCTGGAGCAGTTTGGTCAAAGAAAGGCAGGGAACATAAACATTGCCAATGTCAGGGCACAGCCCTCAGGGGCACTGCAGGGAAAAAAAACTGCCTTTGAAGAACCAACGTGTCTATAGAAGGACAAAACCACAGTCCACTGGCCTGCTCTGCCCTACAAGTCCCTGTCATCAGTCCAGCTTTGGGCTACAGGCTGAGGTGGTCGTTATAAAGTGTTTGGTCTGTGCCAAAACATCGACTGTAGTTTCTTCATCCCTTGACTCAACACCATCTTTTGGGCCAGGGTTCCCCTCTGAAGATAATATTGTATCTGAAGATACTCAGCATACAATTCTCCTCGTTTATTATTCATCTTCAGCTGTTCCCTGTATTCCCTGTTTGTCTGTAAAGACTGTAAGTAAATACAGAGAGCAATATTACAGACACGGATATAGCAGCAGAGGGACTCCAGCTCCACAGTGCCACAGGCTGGCATGGCACCATCTTCCACATCGGAGGACGGGCACGTGGTGCTCAGCCACATCCCTCCCTACATGCTCCAGTACTAGAATCTCACAGAAAACCATTCCCAGGCTATAATAAAGTTCAGTTGTCAAATCTGTGAACTTGCACTGAATTCTAGTTAAATAAGAGAGACAGGCAGAAAATGTGGACATGGTTTTGGGTAAAGCTAAACTTTGAAATCTAGCGGTATCTCATCATGTCCGATTTTAGAAAGGGTCCTAAAAGCCACTGGAAAACTTTCGGAGACCAACAGTGAAACATAAGAAGATGCAATTAAATCTATTTTAAAATTCACAACTGCTGTCCACATTTCTAACCCCTTACCACAGATCCAGGGCTTGATCCTACAAAAATTCACAGATGTGACTCCGTCACTGTGAGTGACCCACTGAAACTTTCTGAACTACTGGAACTGCATTTCCCTGTGGACCTGTGTCACGTCCCTAGGCTAAGACCCAGGTTACTTGGCACAAAGCCCAGCCAAGACACTTCACCCAGACTCAGAATGACATCCAGAGGTAAGGTACAGTTAGCTTGAAGCCACTTCAGGGCTTCCCAATCCAGGAGCAAATCAGTCACCTGAAGGGTGCCACAGTCTATATCGCAAGCCAAAAAACCCCAGAAGCTAGAGGCATTCCTCTGGTATAGCAAATCCCAACCTCATCCGTCTTACCCTGTCAACACCTACGCTAATGACATGTAAGTGCAGTGAAGTGGGAGTTACTACAGGAGATTGCACCCTACACAGCACCTGACAATAAAGCAACCTCCCCCTACCAATTTCATCAACATTAAGGCAAAACGGGTCAGCATAGCGGCTTCCTTAATACAGAAGGGGATCTGGCATTTCAGTCCAGGTCCTTTGGCAGATTATTATTTAAGAAAGAAAAAACACAGATGCATATCTAATATTTTGAAGTCTAATTTTAAAATCTATTTAGAATTTTTCTAGTTAGCAAAAATGATGTATTAGTGACCAATCTCACAGTAAATCTAGCTCTTCAGAAGGTGATCTGTAAATTCAGGAAAAAAACAATCTATTCAGAAGGGACAGTAAACATTAAAATTGAGGCATGTAATCTTGATGGCCTTATTTTTAAAATTGGTAAAATACAGCAGAAGAGTGAGAAGAGGAAAACAAGCTAGCCATGAAGGACAATAGCAAACAAGCAGCAGAAAAAGCTGCCCAGAACAAATGCTTTTTTTAAAAGACATACATAGTGCAAACGCATGCACATAAACATGTCGGGCAATCTTGAAGGTAATCCCACAATGGGTGTAAAAGCCTATTATAGCATACAGATAGCGAAGGAGCCAACATAGCGTGGAAGGCCCTTGCTTTACGCAGGCACACGCAGCGCTGCACACTTTGCATTCCCTGGACCTCTCTCCGTCTGCCACTGGGATAATCACTGCAGGCAGAATACGTTCAAAAGTAGCCTCTCCCCAGAACAGCTATCGTAGCTATACAAACGCGGAGAAAGCAAGAGAATGAAAACTCCGGAATTAGAGCTAAGGAGCCTACATACACTGGGGCAGGGGAGCGGTGAATGTTTTCCATCATGAACTACTCGATGGGGAGCTTAAACAACATGCTCCTACTCCCCACTGCTCAGCCTTAAACCCAAGGGTCCCCAGAAGTGGCATTGCTCAGAAGGTCTTTTAGGAAACTTTCAAAGCATGTGCCCATCTTCCCCTTCCCTTTCCGCCTACCTTCCACTCCCAGGAAGGGGATACATACACACATGCTCAAATATATATAAATGCCTATGCATGTATGTGTGAAACAGTCCAGAAGGACATCCAGAACAGTGGAATTCGGCTCTTTTTTAACTGCTCATATTGATTGGAGTTGGACTTGGACTTGATAACTTTCACACTAGCTCAGTCATCTTGGATACTTAAGACTGGTGCCTATAGTGTCTCACGTATATCTTGTTGTCTCTCTCTTTCTCTGCTAATTTAGTAAATCTAAAAAAAGACTGTGTTTTACTGCATGCTCTTAAGGATTTAGCTTATTCTAACTCTTACTTTGCCTCAAACATATCCCCTCACTATAAATATTTGAAGGTTCAGAAAGGTCATCTTTGTAAAGGGAACCTGCTTCTAAGAGGATCACAAATGGAAAAAGCAGCTCTCCTTCAGACTTTGGTTCAGCAATCTCAAAGTTATTCAACCAAGAACTTCAAACATTTCAAGACTGGTCTGAAGGGAATTTAAGTAATGGGAAGTATATTCTCATTCAGGAGCTCAGGGCCAATTTCTTCAAAAGTATTTAATTTTACTAAGTAGTAAAAGTACAGAGTGAGTCCATGGGATTTTCAGAAGGACATTATTAATATCTACTTAACTCTCACTGAAATAGGTAGCTACACAAATGCATGATATTATTACTGAAATTTGCTCTGCTGTAACTCAAAAAAAAATCTAGTATAAGAGAGATTCCTGCTTTTTTTTTTTTTTAATTTTGCACTTAACATTTGACACCGGGTTTTACACTTGTATTTTTGCACAGTGCAAATGCAAATCTGGAAGTTTGGAAAGTTTTGGGATCTCGTATTCTATGATGAAGCTGGTGAACGCATGTTTCATTGGTGCCCAACACCTGACATTAATGAGAGGCTGAGTTCTTCGCTCAAGAGGGTCCAAACCTAGCCATGGTCAAGCAGGCAAAAAATATGGTACACTGTGCAAATTGTTTAAATAAGAAAAATGCCTTAAGTAATTGAGAAATACATTTCACAATAAACAGAGGATGGCAATAATATTGTTGGCTGACTGTGCTTTAAATCTAGTACTTCTATGTTATCGCTTCTCAGTATGAACACTGCTAGGTTTGTGGAGAGCAAATAGATCCCTGTTTTCAACACGCACAACAGAAGGGGTTATTGTGTCGGTTCCGGGTATCAGTAAATAAATCTGTCATCTCAGATTTAACATACAGGCAGCCGCTGTGGAATTAAAATAAGAGTTCTTTACACCTTCTTGTATTTCATGGCTGATCATTTTAAGAAACAAAACCTATACTGTTGTCTCTGTTATTGAGCAGTGACACTGCTTTTTCTGTCACTACGGACAGATGAATTGTAACTACATGGTCATTCAAACCAAACACTGGGCACCATGGGGAAAGGGCTAAACTAACACAGAAACGAAAGCTGGCAGCTGAAAACAGAAATGTGATGTTTTCTCCCTCTATTTCACACACAGTTTAAACCTCAGGAATCACTGCAGGTAGTGCTGAGTGTGGATTTCTTCTTGCATGTGAAGAAATGTCATTTTCAAGTTAAATTCGTTCCTATGCAGAAGTTAAAAGGTACATTCTACTGAAGCTCTTCTACATCTTGAAAATATGACTTTAAATCCCCCCAAAAGCTGTATCCTGTACATAATAAAATCCTTATCCAGAAAAGTATTTCCATCTAAAAAGAAGGTGTACTTTTATCATACTGTTTCACAATGAGAGACTTCGATCTTCAGCTGTGTTTTAAGAATAATGAAGAAAACAATCTAATATTCCTCATAGTTGCTGCTCACAACTTACTAGGGAAACAAATTAGTAGATTTCTTGCATCAATATCAGGATGTACAACGTATGTATGTACATCTAGCCACAGGATGTCATTTACAGGACAACAGATAAATGAGTTTTTGAACCTCATCTTGCTTTTACAAGATTTGTTTTGACCTTAATCTGTGACCTGCTAATAGTCTGCTTATTAAAGTTTAAAGTGGCCTTGTAAAAAGTACTTTAAACAAACTGCAGCTAGGCCAATCTCCACAACATTGGGAAAAAACCCAAATTATAATTTCAGGGTTTGAATCTTCCCCCCTCGACCCTTGCTTTACAACCCACACCTACCTTGCTAGTTGCCTACAGTTTCCATGGTTTCTGTTTTGTTTCTCCCAAAGAGCATTTTTAATAATCATCGTTAATCAACTTGAAACACACTGGGCAGGAAATGAGAAATTCCCGTTAAACTGCAATAGTATTCATACTTAATGTATTGTATCAACCAGGATTTTTTGTTTTAAAGAGAAAAACATCATAAACTTCAGCTTGATGGCTCAGCCCTTAATAAAAGTAATAGGAGTTCAATATCCAGCTCTCATATATGCTGTAGAAAATTTTTACCATAACCTCAGAAGGGTAATGTAGATCCTGAAGGATTTATTCTGATGTTTTAGAGAGTGAAGGAAAACAGATGAGGATCAGAAAGAGTGGATTTCCCCGCAGGACCCCATCCCCAAGGCAGGCTGCAGCTGGGAGCCCGCCGGCACTGCTCCCTGGAGCCAGCTGCCGGCGAGGTCCAGGGGCAGGGAAATCTCACACGGCAGGTACATCGGCGAACGCTGTATTCGGGCCAAAGCAGAGAGCAGTAGGATTTTGCCAGGAAGGTAAACCAGGGCATAAATGGGTAAGGAGGCTAATTTAGGTCCTGCTTCAGGTCCTGTTTAGGCAAGGAGAGATGAAATACAGCCCGTCTCGTTCTTGTGGTCAGCAGGCCACGGAGCTGCTGAAACACATAATTGTTGGCTTCGTACTGGTAGCAGCTATTTTTATGGGTAGCAGCAATTTAGTTTTTAGCTATCAATCAAAGCTGTTACAATCAAAGCTCTTGGGAACACACTGCTGTAGACATCTCCCACTAGCTGATTACTGGAGAGTTGAGTGGAAAATGGAGGGATTCCTCACGTCCTACATAGTTCATGCTACTAGAGAAGGCCAAGAAACACTACAGCTTCTGGAGACACACTCTAGGCTATAACATCCAAGCAAATATACAGCAAATACTTTGAATACGATTCAACAGAATATATTGCTAGTCTTACCCATAAAAGTGTATAAGAAGTCTTTCTCTACCATCCCTATTAATAAGGTGTTTTGTTTTGTTTTTAAATGTTAGTTTGACAGCCTATTTTCCATGAAACAGCAGGGATTACTGATTATGCTCCATTTACTTACCCACCACTTGCATGGCACTTCAGCCTTTCCTTTAGCTGTGCCCAGGACAAATGCAGACCAAACTACCTTGCGTTTCTAGAGTTCTTCTTCTTAAGCTTTGTTCCAAAGGTAGCATCCCCCCAGACCTGAGAAACATCTCCAGCCGACCATGTTTTGCCTCAGCAAAACCTTTCAGTTCACCTGGGTAAAGTGATTTTGCCCACTCCAAGATAGCAAATAGCTTCCACTGAAAATTCTTTTAGTACCGATAATAGAAATGAAATTGCATTACTACGGCAAGGCAAGAACACAGCGTGCAAAGACAAACCAGGACTATTAGCTCAATCTTTTTGCCTCTTCCGCATTATGACAGATACTTTGCCATTTCAATCTAATCTACAAAATTGCTACCAATTACTGTGTTCCTGACACATTTAAAAATTGTCTTAGTTCTTATAACTGGCCACAGATCTTTATGGATATATTCCCTTGTGAACTGCATTGTGCCTCCTAACTGCTGGTACTATTTCAGGTTCCCTATTTTTTTGCCCCAATTTGTTACATTTTGCTCTTTTCTCTTTTTGCTGCCTTCATTTCCCTTCATGGGAAAAAAATATTTAAGGCATCCAAAAAGTCTTAGGAAACATCTCAAAGAACAGTTGTTTAAGTACTTTAACCCACTCAATTTGCCCATGATGTTTTAATTTCTGGGAAATCAATCCTATAAATTACCAAATACCTGCATTCCTGAATATAACTGTATTCTCTGATGCACATGACAAATGAAGTTATCTCATGCTTATGTATATCTAGACAATTAATCTTTCCTTCAACGATCAAATTCATTTATCTGCAAAAATATACAACTTTGGAAGGTTATAACATTTTATATTTGAAAATCAGCATGAGTCCTTCAGGACATGTTTAAACTGCACTCCCCCACAGTAAATACTGTTGTTTCTCCATACTGAAGAGAGTCAGGAGGACTGAAAATTTTTCACTGACTGTTTAATGTTCTGGTTACTTACATATTGACTAATGCTGCATTTAGTGGTTTGTGGCAGAACCCCCTAGACGCCTGTTTCTGACCTGCAGGGATTCCTACCCCAGATTGCGATACTCAGGGTAGGCAACGGTAATTTTCACTTCAAGTACTGTGCCCCTTGTACTCTTCCTGCCTTCAGGAATTATATGATTCATCCCCCAGGTTTAGAGGTTTCAACTCCTCCAGCACTGATAGAGTAACCGTAAGTGTCGAACGGTGCCTGATGTGAGCTCGGTGTGTCAGTTCAGCTCTCCCTGTGCTCTTGGGGCAGGTGGTGGTTACACAACTTCCATTGATTCACTGCACAAACCCCACTACATACACTGTTGAGGGATGTGCAGATGAATAAACCAAAAGAAAACTCCCTGGCTAACAACTCTGCTCTGCTGTGAAATGCAAAAGAAAGATTTCATAATTCCTGATGTAACCTCCAGATTCAGCGTTACCGACGATCTATGTAACTAACACTAAGAGCAGCATTGCTGCTAATGCAAATATCAGCTACGGGAGCAGGGAGGAGACCAGATCAGGTCTGCTTAAAAATGCCAGGGGGCCTGGCCTGCACGCGGGGTCCCAAGACCCCAGCCCAGCCTGTGGTGACGGGTACGGCACAGGAGGAGGCCAGGCGTGCGCACGAGGATCTCTGCAGATGGACGCAGAGGGAAACAGCTGCAAATATGGCTTAGGTTAGAGATGCACTGGGGCTGCCGAATTATACAGACCCAATTTCACTGAAACGCACCATGTACATAAGCTGACAACACAAACCAGCACAGACCTGCAGAATCAGGTGTTTTCCGTGCCTGGGAGAGGGAGCTGGGTGGCAGCTCAGGAGTTCAGCTGCAAGGATGAGGGTGAGGAATTTACGGCGGGGCCGCCGTGGGAAGCTCGACCTCCCCACCTGCTCCCTCGGCCTGGGTGCTGGAGCCCAGCCCCAAGAGATCGTCCTCCCCCTCTTCCCTACGTTTCCATTTTATACTGCATTTCAGCTGACTTCCCTGGGAGCGCTCCTCAAGTCTTAAAAGGGATTGATGGGGTTGGGTTTTTTGTGTCAAATCCTGAGCAATTCCGCATTCAGGAGAATACAGCACATTCAGCGGTAGCAGCTGAAACTGTTTCTAAGGACACTTTATGAAGAAGAAAAGCTGACGGAGATGGACAGATACTAGGATCTGCTGAAGAAATCAAAGTTCCAGTTTTCTTCTCTTCCTTGTCACCCTAATCCTCTGAAGCTTTCAGTTTATACTGAAATTTGTAAATGTTCATTGTTCATGTTACAATATGAAGGGGACAGTGCCAAAACCTGCAGTCTTGTATCATTGGATTTACCTATTCTTAGTGAGTCGAAGAATCCGGACAAGTGCATTCCTCAGGGGGGCAAAAAACAGGTGCAAATGACATTTAAAATAATTGCTTTTTCTATTAGCAACTGCCACAGAAATTCCTTATCTAATGCAATTAATACCAAAAATAAATGCTTGCACGCACACTCACATACCAAAATTGTCAAGGGAAATTCAGCTCAAGTCTGAAACAATAAAAAAAAATCTGAAACGGGAAAATTAGATGCTGATTTGCAATCTATATATTTCAGAGAGAATTCACAACTGATTTCTTGCCCTGGTTACTTTTTCTAAAAGAAAATCCTTTTAAAGGGAAAATGTCGCAGCTGGGATCAGATGTCCAAGCACACAGCTCCAGCTAAGGCACGGTTCAGCTATCCGCATGCTCTAAGGAGCAGAACAACTTTGTTCTGCCACACGCTAGCAAAACAGAGCAGAACAAAAGCAGCCTTTCTGATGTACTGTAATGACAGGCCACCACAGAAAAGCGATGATTTCATGGTCTAGATTTCTCACAGGTCAGAAACACTGAAGATGTTGGCACTGAGATTCAGAAGTAGATTAAACAGGGAAGCAGAAGAATCAGGCCAGTCCTTTGTTCACTGAGGCTCAGTGTCAGGGTGACATGACCGTAATTTCTCTAGGTGAAGTCAATAGTGCCGCTTTATACTTTGTAGCAGTTATTTCTGTCCAGCAGAAGAAACCATTGATCCAAAGCATTAAATCCAAGCAGATCTGGAAGATAGCTTTACCTGACAGTATTCAAAAATATTCAAGACATACCCAACTATTTTCCTAGGATACCAGAATCAGTCCTCTAGTTTCTTAGAGGACGGATTTAGAATCAGTGCCCTATAAAGCACCATTAAAGTACACATCCAGACTGTGGACTCATTCCTATGGTAAAATACAAGGTGTATATTTGCTGGCAGTAATAAGTAAGTGAAATATTTAATGTTACAAATGCTGGTGGTGATCTGGAAATGTAAGCCATTTTCACTTTTTTGCAAAGCGACTACATAAAGAAGTTGGAACATAATTTTTCATCTCTGTTCACAACTCTGCTACTGCTAATGCAGAATTACTGTAACTACAACAATGGACTTGGGGGTCTGGGGGGGGATGGTGTGTGGTGGCTGCAATTCTCAACCTCCCACCCTGTGACTTCAGAAGTGTCATGGACACATACTGGGAGGTGTCACAAGCGGGAGACTCTCTTTACGCCTCTCTTCACACAGTGTTCATACTGAGGAAGACCCACAGCACCACCAAATTATGCCCAGCAGCTTTTGTTCCTAACAGCAGCTCTTCTACTTTTTTTTTTTTGTAAAGTCTACCTCTAAATATTATTGATTATATTCTAGTACTTGATAAAGTGAGCTCAGCTTTGGCATACACAGGATGACCTTTTACTTTAAGGCCACAAAAGGAACAGGATGTAATCATACAAGTAAGGTGACCACCAATACTTTCCAAACGCTGCTAGATTGTGTGTCAACACCAAGATAGTCCTGAAATTCTAATGCACGATATTCAGGATTATTTGGTGTATGTATTTTATGTTGCTTCTGTGCCATTTTGCTCAGTACAACCTTGTCTTCCTCCTCCTAGGATTTATGGCAATACAATCTGCATATCCTGTCCCGTTGAAGGGAGAGAACTATCCTTCAACCTCCTTGCCCAAGAAATTTAACAACGTTACGCTACTTAAAGTATCATCAATGCCTTTTGGTATTGACACCATAGAAGACACAAATAAATTTGCCCGTCTTTATTTCCTGGTTTATTTTAAAACTATGCACACCTAATTCTGCCTCATAACCCTTCTAGCACACCAATGCCCATCTTTTTGGCCTCTCTTTTTTCCACAGAAGAATGCTTAGTTGGCCTGAAATACATGAAAGAGAAGTATGTGGTCACAGGGTGATCTGTATTGCTTAAATATAAGGCAGCAAGTGCATCACGGCTGCCAGTTCCCAAGATACTGTTTCCATGGAGAGTAATTTGTACTAATGTTTAAAATAAAGGGGCATGAAAACCCAGAGGCAGTGAAGCAAGAAAACGTACAGGTAAGAATTAGCTCTAGACTTAAGCGCGCTGCAGAATCTCTTACGTGAGGGAGGTGTCTTACTCTAACACCTGGTTTAGTAAAGCACTTGTCACATCAGTAAGTCTTCATCTGCCTTTTGAGACTGTACTTCACTGCCAGTGAATTCAAAAGGGGCAGCAGCGCTAGTTCCAAAGATTTTCTAGCTTCAAAGTTTTACTACATTAGTTACCACAGCACCCCAGTCTAAGTGTCAGAGACGCAAGGAAAAACAAAACAAAACAAAGTATGAAACTAAATTGTGTAAGTACATTGAGTAAGCCAGAAATTGTACAGCTTCACAAATACAATTTTTCACATTTTGTTGTTATTTGCTTCTCTCAATCTGTAGAGACCATTGACATCTTCACAAAAGATACTGTCCAGTGCCTTGAGTGTGCTTGACAAACTTACAGAGATTCTGGACAACTCGTATGGGAAGCACAGGTATACTGTTGTCACCTATCACCACACCAAGAAGCTTACTTAGCAAAGAGTATCTCCAGCTAGTAACAGCTGAAAGTCTCTGCCGATAATGCTGAAACACATAACACATGGTGTAAAGAGCATGAAAAAGCAAGTCTTTTTTTTTTTTTTTTCACATCAGATTGCATCAGACCAACTATTTGAGAAGGAACACAAGAAATACAGTCTATTTGTACTGCTCTGTCACCTGCCTTTCTTTAGTCTGCCATCCTGTTGCTTCTTTCTTTAACGGGAAGAGCCTGATGACCAAGCCCAGACAACAGAAGTGAACTCAAGCATGGCTTTCTTGGCTAACGCGCTCTGTCATTGCCAAGCTGTCATTCTGGGATTCACCAGTCACTTTTTGTGGATTCTCAGAAGAGGACCCAGAAAAGCAGGTTCATACACACTATGAAACAATCCTTTTCAGCATCATAATCTACATCTGCTATCACTTTTGGTTTCCTTATGATCAGTAGCTTTTCTTCTAAATCTTGTTTCCTCTTTTAAAGCATTTTCTCCCAACAATGGTCTGCAACGCTACAGGCTTGGGGAAGAGTGGCTGGAAAGCTGCTCCCCAGAAAAGGACCTGGGGGTGTTGTTTGACAGCCACCTGAACATGAGCCGGCAGTGTGCCTAGGTGGCCAAGAAAGCCAATGGCATCCTGGCTTGTATCAGAAATAGTGTGGCCAGCAGGACTAGGGAAGTGATCGTCCCCTGTACTTGGCACTGGTGAGGCCGCACCTCGAATCCTGTGTTCAGTTTTGGGCCTCTCACTACAAGAGAGACATTGAGGGGCTGGAGCCTGTCCAGGTGAAGGGTCTGGAGCACAAGTCTGATGAGGAGCAGCTGAGGGAACTGGGGTTGTTTAGCCTGGAGAAAAGGAGGCTGAGGGGAGACCTTATCGCTCTCTACAACTACCTGAAAGGAGGTTGCAGAGAGGTGGGGGTCGGTCTCTTCTCCCAGGTAACAAGTGATAGGATGAGAGGAAACGGCCTCAAGTTGCACCAGGGGAGGTTTAGATTGGATATTAGGAAAAATTTCTTCACCAAAAGGGTCGTCAAGCACTGGAAGAGGCTGCCTAGGAAAGTGGTTGAGTCACCATCCCTGGAGATATTTAAAAGACATGTAGATGTGGTGCTTAGGGACATGGTTTAGTGGTGGATTTGGTAGTGTTAGGTTAATGGTCGGACTCGATAATTTTAAGGGTCTTTTCCAAACAAAGTGATTCTATATGTATCTTCTATCATTACCTCTAGTCTACGCAACTCAAACTCTCATTAGTTCTGTGGTTTCCTCAAGATGTAGTTCAGCTGAAGAGAAAACCCAGAAACTGCAGAAAGATGCTTACTGCATTTTGGGCGTAGATGCTAACACTTGCGTATACATCTAGGTCACAGGTATGTTTGTGTTTATATTTGAATTGTTTTCTCAGAACCTGTTAGAGACACTAAGTGGGCACTCCACTGCACAGGTAGGCAAATGTTTTCAACAACTGTCAATTCAAGTAAAAAGAAAAAAAAAAATTCGGATTACAGAAATGTGTTCGAAACAGAAGTGAGGAAAGTGCTAAAGGCTAGGTTGAGTGAATTCCTTACGAAGACCACACAGAAGCAGAAAGCAATATGAGTCTGCAGTGGGTGTGCAGCACTTCAGTTAGTAGTTTAAACATGTCATTGGAAAATGCAATGTTCATTACCAACAAAGGATGACTGTAAATAATCTGTTGCTTCAGCTGTTAAGGCTTTGGGTTTTTTCTGGTTCTGTCCTTCAATTCCTCTATCCCCTCCCACACACTGCTGTTTTTATATATAGCCAACACTACCAGACGTCACTTTGTCATCTGCCACCAATACACCATCACCTTTTCTCATGAGGTTTTTGCTACTTCTAATCTTTAGGTTATATCTAAGGTTTCTGGCATTAGGAAAGCTAGGAAGTAGAGAAAGAGGTGTTAAAAACCAAAGTCTGAACTAAGACTCCATAAATGTAAACAGTTCTTCATCATCTTTTTAGTTTACATGACATGCTAAGCTAGATAAGCTAAGGGAAACTAAGCCATATATGCTGATCTCTCTCTCTCAAAAAAAAGATAAAGATAAATATTTATTTATTTATAATAATTATTAAAAAGGATACCATTTGTGGTATACATAATAATTGTAGATACCCACAATTATTAAAAAGGCTACCATTACCCTGCTATGGGCCAGGATTTTGTATGTTTTTAGCAATAGGAAATGTATCATTTGAAAGACTGATAGGGTTTGTGGAAGGTGGAAAAGGTGATTTGACTTTTTTTCTTCTTTTTGCACTTTACCATGCGACTCCAGTGTTCTCAGTCCCAAAGAACAGTGTCTGTCAGAATGGTATATATCACTGACAAAAAATTAAGTATAAACAATAAATGAAATATAAACGAGTCTGCAGATGGAAAGAGGAATTCGGGAAACACCTCTGGGCTGCAGAGGGATGCATGAATAAAAACCCTTACAAGGCGCCTTTTTCAAATATTTATCCAATTACCAATGCATAAGTGACCAAACGAATGGCCCGCTGGCTCAACGTATAAAAATAATTCATTAAGACAATGACGCATGAAGGGACAGGTTTATTACATCTCCTACACCTTTTCGTTTCTGAGCCGGTGACCAAAGCAATAATGAAAACCTTAATCCAGAAAACATTTACAGCGAGTTTAGTTTCAGGTTCTGAAATGAAAAACACAATGTATTTGTGCTGTTAAGTAAACCACTATTTGGTTCTCCTCCCTTCTCACACCCCGGGTGATTCTCTAATCTTGCAATGGTATTTTCCATACAGTAATACTTAAAAAAACTACACTAAACACAACATAATCCTAAATAGTAATTCAATTTTAATTACATGGTATAGAATACCTTGCAAACAAAAAGACACTCATTTAGATTTACTGACAGGTACTGTATTTTTTGGCAACCCTGGAACAAATCAGAAGAAAAAGCAAAGAATTATTCTATAACCATGAGGGAAAGAAACGTCCATTTAAACACAGAGGACTCATACGGCAAAACTTAAACTAAAGAAAAAATCCACACTTACAGCAGATTTTTTTTTTAATTCTTAGTGCAAGAAACATAACCAAGTTAATCACAGAATCAGTACTAATTAAGAATATGGAAAATTCTCCTATACAGAGGTAGAGTCCAGTGCACAAGGCTAAAACGATATTCAATAGTCTAAACAAGACTGAGCCAGGTTTTACGGAATCCACTTTTTAAAGTATCAGACTGTATGTACATACATACAATAAATAGACTATACAATCTTTAAAGTAGTTTAATAAACTTCACAAAAATTATAGTAGATGCATTGAGATCTTTACATAATCCAAAGTTCATATCTCTATCACCCAGAAATGGATAAAACCAATATTCCTGATATCAAGTTAAATGGAAAATAGTTTAGCAAAGTGTTGATAAATCAAAATATTTTACATATTTTAAAGCCTAAATTTATGCTTATAAAGGATGAATTTCAAATGCTCTGAAAAATGTTCCTTTTGATACTATCTGTAAAGAGGTTTCAAATGCTGTAATTTGCATTTGTATTGTTATAAACACTTTCCTTACATTCCATGTTCAAGGGAAAAATGGATTTAGATACTCACAGTTCTGATGCATTGGCACAACAAGAAGTGATGACAATTAGATTATTTTAAAGGCCCAAAGGACATCAGGAGAATTTATGGACAAAACCTTCACGTCTCAAAACTACACAAATCCCATTAGAAAGTTAAGAGAAAACTGTTTGGTATTACTGCTTCAATCCTGTCAGTGCCTCTCCGCCCGGAGGCATCCGATTAGCATTGCACTGGAAGTCGAGTGTGCATCTCTGGGCCCCTAGGTTTGCTACAAGCCCATAGGGCTTAATAAAACAAATACGGAATCTTTATGGTTTACCACAGTAGTGCATAAATCAGGGACGTCTGTTGCCATTCATTTCAGTGATAGTCGCAAAGGAAGGATTTCGGGGAACTGAGAGTTTTCAGCTATATCTTTCTAAACTGTGCAAAAAAAATGGGAAAAAAAAATCACCCTGGGGCGTTATAAAGAAAATATGCTTATACTGACGAGTTATTTTCTATAAAAGGTTCTTACAAATTCCAAGGGGGCAACAGCCACAGTAAGAGGGAACTAGTAACAACAGAAGAGCTTAATAATCAGAGTTGAAAATTATGTTCACAGTTCAGTTACTTTTAATTTCTATAAGCACCTACGCTGAAAAACACGAGGGTTTGTATTTTAGCTTCAAAATCGAATCTACCGGTGACAAATACCTTGTTAAGATTTCCATTCTGCTCTTCTACAGGCCTTCTCACTGGAACAATTTTTTTTATTATTTTTTATTTTATACAAACAGACTCACTTTGATTTAAAGTAAACATATAAAAGTTGAGAATATTGCTTGCAACAATGGACCTGGAGGTGAAGGAATGAACTAGTCAGGCCATAAAAAAAAAAAAAAAAAAAAAAAAAATCTCCCTCAAAATTAATTCTGCTAAACTTCTAATGCTATGAAAACCTGCAAAAAGGATCACAAGATCTGTTGCAAATTTCAGAGATTTGGCCCAAGTCTTATCATCATCATCTGAATACTTTAATAACTGTATCTTTATATTAAGGAAAAATAAATGATTCCAAGAACTCAGGAAGGCACACGCACCCAAGTATACTATAAATAAAACACATCATGAAATTAGGAAGATCTTCTGATCCCTGTACACACTTTTGGTTCAGCACTATGGTCAAGTTCTCTCTTTTGAAATACAATAAAAGGCATACAAGAAATATAACATATGCATAATAATTATGAAGAATAATGCTAATAAGACAGCTTACAGAGAAAAGTGCAGTGAAAAAACCCAACACTATTTATTCAGGGGCTTGTGCTACTGTAAATACAGACTTTGCATTTGCTGCTGTGCAAGGGGAAGAATTTATCCTGGGAAGCAGCAATGAGGAACGCAAAAAACAACAAAAAATAAAAAAGCTATTACGATAAACCTTTAGGATGGAACTCTCCCAACTTCATTCCTCTAGTGCACAGTCATCTGACCACATGGTTTGTTTTCATGCTGCCATTTCTCTTCATGAGTACAGCGTATTAGAAAATGGCACAGTTCTTAAATAGTTTTCTGCCTCTACTTCATTTCTTTGTTTCTTCTTCCAAGCACCTGATTTGCTGTTTCCTCATAAAAAGGGTAAAGCTGTTAGCGAAAGTGAGAAAAAAGTTGTCGCCCATCTTCTCTCACAAACACTGATTTCTCCATTTCTCCTTCCACTAGGTATTTTACTCGTGTGCTACACAATGGGGAGGCACTGTAAAGGCAGCTTGACAGATTTAAAAATTAAAAAAAAAAAAAAAATCAAAAGTCTTTTTTCTTTATCCCCCCGCCCCCAGCCCACCCCAAAAAAAATGGATGGATGAAACAGTATGTCCGTAGGAATATTCCAGTCTCCTCTGTTAGGAGATAATAGCAGGGGACCATCTAACCACAGTCAGATTGTCAGCACTGACTGACCGTTTCTTTGCGGCTTTCCTGAAGTCCTTATATTTATCTTCACACAAGCGGGAAATGGCCTGTAAGACAAAAGAATGAAAAAAACCTCAATTGCATTGACCACAGCTGTACAGGTAAGATAAAACTAAACGCAGATTTCTACATATAGGTAGAATTATAAAAAAGACTTCATTAAGCAAAACAGGTGAAGAGCTTCTCCCCAAATCCTCTTTCTCATTTCATTAATCTTAAAAGAAAGCATTGTCCACCACAGCTGCTTTTGAAGGACTCAGTGAGCATATTCCAAGCCTTTTCTTTACAGGTTAACCATCACAAACCTCATCGAAGTAGCTATCAATGCTTACCCACTGCTATATGGTAACTCATATATAGCACTTAATTGGTGAAAAATTGTGGAAAACTTAATAAAACAATTCTAGAAATTGTAAGTATATTTGGAGAATATAAAGAGGATGGCTCTTAATTTTTTCATTTCCTAAAAAGTCTTGTAGTAATTTTATTTTTCTCTACTGATAAGTGATCTGGCAGAATACTCGCCCTGCTTTGCTTACAGAGCTGATGTTTACTTGCCTTTCAGAAGGAGATGGTGATTTCTATGTGATCAGGCTATCTCATATGGTGCCACTGGGAAACATAACTCATATTCAGAATAATTTAATTAAATTAAACCAATTTTTGACAGTTGCAAGGGACCATTTCTCATATGAAATCAAAACATTCTTAAAAACAGCAACACTATTCAATCATGTGAAATTTTGTTGGACTTGATTGTAATATCTGTAATCAGCTAGAAAAATGCATACATATACATTCTTCCATTATATATATGCATACAGAACTAGAAGTCAGTTCCTCTGCTGAGTTATACGACTCTAGATGAGACTTTGTCCCTGGTGAAGGGGGCGGGTAAGGAGAAAGGAGGGGGGAGAAAGGCAGCAGTAGCAGTAGTATAAATTTTGGCTGCATGCACATTCTTGAATAATTTAATAAAAAACACATAGAAATGTTAAAAACCTTATAAAGAGAGAGATAAACATTATTAAAATGTCGACTCCTATTATACTACACTGGAGTTAACGTTTTATGTTTCTTCTAGTGTTTTTAGCCAAGTTTAAACCAAATCTTTATTAAGGACCTCATATGCACAAATATACTGTGCCCTAAAACAGCACATCTATCAGAGTTCCTATGGTTGGGCCAGGCTATGGTTGGCATCAGTAGGGATGTTAACTCTGGCGATCAAACACGCAGAACTGCAGAGAAAGCTCACTGCAAGGAGTACCCACAGTCAAATTAAAAAATAAGATGAACTAAACCAGTACTTTTATTTACTCAGGAACACTTTTAAGTGGTGTCTTAAGATGTTTAATAAAAAGTACTGTACAAACACCACCAGTATGAGTGTTTGATTATAAAACAAGGCAATACAAATAAACAGCTTGACTGATAATCATTTTCTTTCTTGATCTTCCCCTCTATAGCACAGCAAGTTGTAGCAGGAAAGAGTCCTTTAATTTTAATAGTCCTGCAAAGACCAGAGGCAGGTATGACAGAAGCACACAACTCATACATCTGAGAGCAAGTTCACCTAACACTTTGGTCAAGCCAGCCACAAAACGTGGTTAAATTAAAAAAAAACCAAAACCAAAACAACACAAAACCTACCAACACCACCAAGAAACCAGTTGCTACTTTTAGTTGGACACTGAATTTCCTTTTGTTAAGACCATTCTTGAATACAGTTTTCTTTCTTGGTGCAAGTGAAGAGAACAACAGAATAAAATAACACAAATATTCCCATTGCTTTGTAGACTGTGACTTAACTCACTAGAACTGCTTAATAACATTTTATTTAATTTAACCAGGAACTCAATGGACTAAGAAAGTTTATGCAATTCAATCAGAGTTAAAATCCAATAGATGAAAAGCTTTTAATCGTGAAATAATGTGCCAAGGCATGGCTTGGCAAAGAGGTGTACTGAGGTGGAGCTCAGCTTCTTTCAGCTGCCAAATCAGGCTATTACCTTAGGCATCAAATAACCAGAGAAGGTAATCACTTCAAAATTGCCTGTTTCACAAGAAAATTTCTGTTCTGGCACTTGGTCAGACAAAATGAAATTTTGCTTGGAAATGGCACTTAATATTTGGCATCTCTAGTCTCTGGTGATTAATCATATGGATAAGAAACACACTGACTGCTGTTTAAAGCAATCCTGTATCTAAAGATGCCTCTTCATTTGCAAATAATTTACAAAATTGACATTTGGAGCCTATTTGGCAAGTTAGTTAGTCAACTTTAAGGTAACATATGGGGAAACAAGACAAAAGCAGAAAATGGTAAATATTTATTATTGCCCTTCAGTTAAAATAAATCCAAATAGCTTATAAACACCTTTCTGTCATCTGATATTTCTGTTGCTTTTATTGCTGGAAAAAGAAACCAATTTTTGACAGTTGCAAGGGACCATTTCTCATATGAAATCAAAACATTCTTAAAAGCAGCATCACTATTCAATCACGTGAAATTTTGTTGGACTTGATTGTAATATCTGTAATCAGCTAGAAAAATGCATACATATACATTCTTCCATTATATATATGCATACAGAACTAGAAGTCAGTTCCTCTGCCGAGTTATACGACTCTAGATGAGACTTTGTCCCTGGTGAAGGGGGCGGGTAAGGAGAAAGGAGGGGGGAGAAAGGCAGCAGTAGCAGTAGTATAAATTTTGGCTGCATGCACATGTTTGTGCAGGGCAGGAAAGCAGCAGGGCTGGCTATGGCTTCACTGCTGGGAATGCACAAAGGCACCCAACGGCAAGTGCTGCAACACCCCCCAAAAATGGACAAACCAGCGAGAACTTAGCAGGGACAGCCAGCACTAAGCCTGGAAGGGTTATAGATAAGGAAAACGTGGGGCGGGGGGAGATCACTGGAGCAACTAGAAGTTGTGATGATGGGGGTTCTCCTTAATTTATGGAGAATGAGAAGAAGAGCAATCGGGTTACTCCTGACAAAAGAGAAGGGGAGTTTTGCTCTCCCTTTGCTTCTTGGCTAAGAGGGTTCTGAACATACAAAACACGCAGGACTGCAATCAATCACTGCAACAGTGGGAAGCTGGAGGGATATAAAGACACTTCTCTACTTGTAACTTCTATGTTTTTCTCCTCTTTTTTGTCTGTTCGACCTATGGGACTGTACCTCTTTAGTATCAAGAAGATACAGCACGTAGTTCAAAGGGTTTGAACTAGGTGCTCAAGCACTATCCTAACAATAAAAAGCTCAGACAACATACAGTCAGTTAAATTGGGAGTGCACTAACAAATGCTCTTACAAAATCTAGCCTTGAAACGAGCACAGTGCTAAGATCGCAAGCAGAAACAGGGTAGGCAGGTTGTGGGCTTAACCCAAAGAGCAGAATCTGACTCATATTTAGCTCAGTACACGGGAGAATAACCAGGTGCAAGAGTAGGAAATTACAAAATAGTGGATTAAGGTCGGCTATCCAACAACCTTCTTGGCAGAAAAATCTCCCATATTAGAAAATAGTTCTCAGGAGAAGCAAAGGAAGCCTTGACATTTGACATAATTAAAAGGAAGGAGAAAACACACTACAACATATGCTGGTTGGAACAAACAGCATTGGCAGGTGGATAGACTGGATGATCTAATGAAAGGTTATTTGCCATTTTTAACTTGCATGATTACATACAATGGGGAAAAAAAAAAAGAGGGGTCATGAAAATGGTTTCTGGCTACTAGGTGGACTGGCATAACAAATTCAGGACACTTTTAGGCCACAGGCTGATGAAAACTAAGAAAACAAATTACTTTCATTTAGTCATTTAAAAGACAAAGCTGCTTCTTAAGTGTCAATTGTGGGAACATTAAGTAAGGAAAAACATCCACTGCAGATGCTCCAGAAAGCGATGTCATTTTTAACAAGTACTATAACCTCTTATAACACCTCTAAGCCGACAGATCTAGTCCAGCATTTCCATCTGATGAGGAACAGTATTTACTAGCCTTGTCCTTGGTCATCTTGTTTTGTTTTGTTTGTTTGTTTGTTTTCATCACAGGTATGTCAACCTCATGATATTTGCAGAAACAGCAAGGCAGATTCTGCCATGCCAGATCTAATACTCCTGCTTTAGATACATAAAATAGCTTGAAAACGCAGAACTAGCAAAAACGTGTTATAATATAACCATGTCTCTACGCAAGACCTTTCATGATCTCAAATGTCAGCAAATAAGTTGTTTTACATCTTAGGACTGAGCAAGGTCCTTTCAGTTTACCAGACAAGGCAAATCCTTTCACTGCACACGTACATTTGCTAGGAGCCTGTTGTCTCTCATCACAGACTGCAGCTTTTCTCTCAGCATCAAAAATATCACAGCCTGTGTGGTACTACATCTACTCCACTTGACAATCCAGGCAACTGTTTTAAAAACAGAGAACTCTGGGCTGAACAGCACATGAGACCTAGAAAACTGCTGCAAATGCACTTTGATAACTCTTGGCAAGCTAAATGCTTAACTGCGCTCAAGGAACGAGGCTATAAATTATGCTGTCAACTAGTTTCAAGGGCACACTAATGACAACCACGTATCGCCAGGGAACAAGGCAGTTCCCATCATGTTCCTTTCCTTTTGGCCACAGAACAGAGGCAACGAGCTGGTAGACCAAGTTGGTTTCACAGCAGATACTCATCCTCTTCCCTGACGACATCCTCTTTGGCTAGCAGGGTCACTTTACAGCCAAATTCCGCTAGCAGCACAAAGCATCCCCAACATGGGAAAATTTTTAATAATATGGATTTATTAAAAAGAAATAATGAAATATTTTTTCAAATATGCCTTCTCTTTACTCAGTACAGAAGAACCACCAGTAGTCTCTGGGTATTTACAGTCATTTCCTATTTTCTTTTTCTCTAAGGTTTTAGGAGCTATCGTTGTTACCTTCATTTGTAACCCAATGTTACACATTGTGTGCGATATAGACTGACAGCATTGGGAAACACCGGGTACTAAATTCTCTTCAGAAAGTAATTCACTCAATTTTAATGTATGTAATGGCACTTATTATCAAGACCCACCATCTAATAACTTAGTAAACTACCTCTTTTGATTTAAGATTACAATCCCAGTGAATTTTCATTTTTTAAAATTCTCTTCAATAGAAACAAAATCTGATGCAAATTTACATCACACTCCATACACAGAATTAAGTTACATTCTTACTGGAGCTATCTGCAAAATTTAGAAAGAGTATTTAGAAAGCATGAGAAATACAACTTTAGTGAAATCTGCTTTGATTCTTTCTCCACCACTTTCTGTTCCCATTACAGTCACAAACAAGTCAATTAACCTTCCCACGCACCATTTCCCCCCACAAAAACGTGTATAGTACTGCCTGCCTGTTTTACAGCAGCACTAGGAGTTTCAGAACATGCAAAGCGCACTCTAACCCACAGGCAAACAACCTCCAGTGCAAAGCTGTTATATAATTAAAGACATGCAATGTTAAAAGCAGTTAGCATCTAACAACAAATGTCAAAATTAGTAACAAAACGTGTACACGCTTGTGCAACAATGCCATTATTTGAAAAACTCCTTATCAGAAAGCTCAGGAAAAATAGATTCCAGTCTTGCAAAGTGCCCACAATTGGCTGATGATTTTAAATTCCTCCTGTGTCTGTGGGAATTCATAGTGCCCTGCATTTCACAGGTCCAGACCATCCAACATAGCGCTTTCTGCACATGGTATATTCAGGTCTCATAAGCATTCATGATTTATTCACTAAAGACGTGTGCTCATTTCTGTTTTCCCACTACTGAGAAAAACACCACCCGAGATAACAGACTTGGATCCGCGTGAAGTGGAGCAGTAGCAGATAACAAGCACACAGAATAGTTATTTTCAGCAATACTTGTCAATATTCTGTCCTTCAAGGTGAATAATCAGTTTTAAGAAACCAAATGAACACACAAAACCAGACTGTGAACAGAGTTGTTGTCAAAGTTGTGGGTACTTTCACAAGGCCAATTCAGGCAACTGGAACTGAAAAAGAAATGGAAAGCAAGACAAGGTATGAAGCAAACTGCGCCAAAAAGCTGTCCCCACATCCATGAATAGCCAAAGCACAAACAAAACAGTTATGAAAATCAGGGCACGTGATATTCTAATATCTCATGGGAATATTTGGGAAGAGATGGGAGAAAGGAGAAACAACGCAAAAATTCAAAATCCCCCTATATATTCAACTCTCAGCCATCTAAAAAGAAAAGTGTTTTACCTCAAGTTTATAAGCCCTGTCCCTGCTGAGGGGCTCCAAAGGAAAACTCAGGTTATTCGCTTCTGCCAGGGAACGCAAATCAAAATAATACTTGGCATAAACACTGGAGGGAACATTAATATTGAACTGCAACAGCTCAAGAAACTGGCGTTCCAGCTCATTCCTGTAGAAAGAAGATAAACGTGAAAACATATTTCAGACTGTGCATTCTGAATACAATTTACTTTAAATTGCAAATGGTATAAACCAAGTCCATTTCTTATTCTTGCCAGACGCAATTATCCTAGCTTAAGGTTTGACCTAGTCTACCAAGTTCTATCGGCGTACATAGGCCAATGAGGAACATGAGAGACGCAGCACCTTGCAGCTGCTGCTGCGATGCCTATCAAACCCAGACACAAACTTTTGCTAGCAGGAGGGCACCTTTATCACTTGAGCTAATACAATCTGGGAAAGAAAAGCTAACAGGCAAAACATTTTCGTGTAGTTTCTGCTGTACCTCCACTAGGTGGATCTGCACACACGGCTACGCAAACACAAAACACAGACATGCCCTAAATTTGTCAGATCTCTCTCATAAATGCTGCAAATTACACCAACACCTAAATTACTGGAGAACTTACTCTCTTCAGCCCTTCATAATCAATCATTTAAAACCAGTCATGGGAAACCTGAATTTTTCAGCATACTCTCTTATCTGTCTTTATGAACAGAATGAAAAGATTTTTCCCAAAGATGTGCAATCAAAATTCACAGTGGTGATCATTTGTTTTTCAGTACCTAAAACAAATGTGCTTGTCAAAATACCCGATAGGAACAGAGTTCCTATTTGAGCTCCCACCTCATGAAAACTTTGGTATAGCAATACATTATTACCTACACCAGTACCTTAAAAAGTATGTTAAGAAATAAGTAGATCAACAAAATTAAGGACTGGAAATTTTCATAAATTGCATGGTAACTAGATATCCTACATAACACTTATGCAGGGACATATGATATATTCAAAACAGTGATTTCAAGATACGAGAAATAAAAACATAAACAGGTGGTAAAAGCTGTACATGTTTGCCGAAGAGTATACGGACTGCACAGCTGTGTTACCAGCAGGTATTGACTGGCTATGATATTGCATGTAAATTACATTTTCACTGCAGTGTAAGTGCGCAAGGAATCTGCAGGCAGTTGGCAATAGAAGAGGAAGGATCCGAGGATAAAATGAAAAAGTACTGGTACAGCAATTTTTCAACACTGAATGATTTTTCTTCTCACTCTTTACTCTTACATCACTCTTACATCATAATCATTGTCTTTCCTTACCTTCACACTCTCTCTGCCAAAATTCTATGTTTACATAATGATAAATACTAATTAACATTAAAAGACTGTCTAAAAGCTGGATATGGACTCTTTGGCATGAATTCACACTGTGGAAGATTCTAGCTTTTAAAAAATCCCAATTTAAAAAATTACATTTTAAGACATCTATCAATAAATACAGAAGATTATCTTTAAATGTCCTTTTATACTGCCAAGATTTTCCTTTCTGCAAGCTAAGCCTAAAGGTCTGTGTTAATGGATAATATAAAGCTCGTTTTAATGGAGAAAGACATTGGCTGTACCTCTTTTGAAGAGCATCCCCAAATCTTTAAGAACAAGACATAGCCTCAGATTCTTACTATCCCCTAGTTCCCAGATTTGAAGGTTAGATTGGCGGACTAACTACGGCTGAGAAAGAACAAAAAACCACAGATATTCTGGATTTGAACTAATGTAACATAACTAACCACCATACTCCGATACGTCCACATTAGACTACTTCAGCATATGCTTTCCTGTAGCCACTCCCCAAATTCACACAAAAACTCAAGGTAATGCTACATACGTGACTACAGACACATACTGCAGTTCGGTTCTCCCAAGTCCTCTGCTAGCTTTTAGGCACAGTTCAACGTACTGCTGGTGACTTACAAAACTCAGAAACGTCTGCATGATGTTTTGCAAGATACACTTATGCTGAATGATTCACAGCAGTTGAATATTTTGACCTAAGTCAGTTTTTCTGCCTTATTAATATAAACAATGAAAGCCCCCATCTTGCATAGAGCTAGACACTTCAAAATCATAATACTGTACTGTCCCAACTACCTGAAAAATAAGAAAGAAAAAAGAAAAAATCCACCACACTAGGGATAGGAGAAAAAAAAAAAATGGAAAAACTGGCAGCAGGAACATAAACATCAGGTCAACAAGCACCAAAATCTTTGCTGGAGAGTTGACAAGGAGCCCCAAACACAAAGCCCGTGAGCCAGATCACGAAGTACCATACAGAGAGCACAGGCTCCCCAAAGGCTTCTGGTTTTGCACTTTGCGAGAACCCTAAAATCTTTAAAAAAAGGTTAAGAAGCTAAAAACTTTGAGGGCAAGGACTCATCACAGTTTGGCTTAGGGAATGTGCAGTGCAGAGAGAGGGTCGCTGTTAGCACGGGAGCACGGGTCTGGCATGTGAGTAATGGTGTTACATACCTCAAGTGCAACTTCTAACAGTAGCACCATCACGTGTTTGTCAAAAACAATAACCTCTTTTTTTGTTTCCTTTCACACCATCACAGTATGCCTCATCACCTGCCTTCAAAAAAAGCCCTGAGAATCAGCAATTTCAAACCTTATATTTATAACCATTCCTGATTAATACTGTCACACGACACATTCAAACCTGTCAGTCTGCTTCAAGCTGTTCAGCACTCTACTTCAGCTCATGTCCCAGCTTCAGAAATATTTTAAAAGCTCCCAGATTTGCCTTGGAGGAGGAGTGAATGGAGGGTGACCCTTACTGCCGCTGAATACCCAAAAGCATGAGAAAAGGATCAAGGGAAAAGTAGCTTAGCAAAATCATTCAGGAAACACTCAAAACAGTCAAGGAAGCATTAGCAAATTGTTCCGCATGGAATAATATTGCCCACAGAAATCTGAAGGGTCTGATTTTAGCTTCTTGTCCCCCCTACCCTCCCTTTTATTTTGGAAATCTCATTCTGTCTGGGTTATGTTGGAAAAGAAGTATCATCAACCATCCTTAAAGTAGCTTACATATTTTAAAACAGATATTGAAATGGCATTATGTGTTATTTTCCACCTCTGTTTTGAAATGAGGGTTTTCCCCAAAACTAATGAAAGTACCTACAGCATACCACAGCAATGCAAGCTTTGTGTTTTTCACTTTGACTCGGGAAAAAACCCCACCTTATTACAAGTTGCTTGTTAATACAAGATTTAGAGATAAGTGTTCTCATACTTGAGCAACAACAGCTACTCACAATTTATAAGTCTTATCTAGCAGTGTATGAGCATGCTTAATTTAAAGCAATCAGCTGACTCCTAACATTCAACCTTTCCCTTACAGATCATTTTTAGACCACCTATAAATCAGACAACCAGCAAACTATTAAGAAACTAAATTAGGGCTGCTTTAGCAAAAACGCTTGGCCTTTCACTGCTTTGAGATTGCAAACTGAGACTCAAAAAACATTCTGTCAATAAACACTTCTTCTCATCTACTTCCCTCTTCCCTCCTCCCAGAATGCTTATCCACAACAACCTCTCTTCGGTGGCTGCGATCCTGACTCAAGTGAGATAAAACAGAGACAAGTCTATATACTTCTCATAACAGATACTTAGCTCTGCTTAAAAGAGCTCTGATACACACAGATACTGTACTAAAACATCTTTTAAATAATGTTATTGTTATTAGTTCCTATAAAAATTGGGGCACCAGTAGACTGAAAACGTCACTCTCCGAATGCACGAGCCGCAGTGGTCTGACAAGGTCTTACAAGCTGGAGAAGTGGGCCTGTGTGAGCCTCATGAGGTTCAACAAGGCCAAGTGCAGGGTCCTACACCTGGGCCGGGGCAATCCTTGGTTTCAATACAGGCTGGGGGATGGTGTGATTGAGAGCAGCCCTGAGGAAAATGACTTGGGGGTCCTGATGGATGAAAAACTGGACATGAGCTGGCAATGTGCGCTCGCAGCCCAGAAGGCCAACCATATCCTGGGCTGCATCCAAAGCAGCGTGGCCAGCAGGTCAAGGGAGAGGATTCTGCCCCTCTGCTCTGCTCTGGTGAGACCCCACCTGCAGTTCTGCGTCCAGCTCTGGAGCCCCCAGCACAAGAAGGACATGGAGCTGTTGGAGCGGGTCCAGAGGAGGGCCACGAAAATGATCCGAGGGCTGGAGCACCTCTCCTGCGAGGACAGGCTGAGAGAGTTGGGGCTGTTCAGCCTGGAGAAGAGAAGGCTGCGGGGAGACCTTATAGCAGCCTTCCAGTGCTTAAAGGGGGCCTATAGGAAAGACGGGGACAGACTTTTTAGCGAGGCCTGTTGTGACAGGACAAGGAGCAATGGTTTTAAACTAAAAGAGGGTAGATTTAGACTAGACATAAGGAAGAAATTTTTTTATGATGAGGGTGGTGAGGCACTGGCACAGGTTGCCCAGAGAGGCAGTGGAGGCCCCATCCCTGGAAACATTCAAGGTTGGGTTGGACGGGGCTCTGAGCACCTGATCTAGTTGAAGATGTCCCTGCTCTTGCAGGGGGGGTTGGACTAGATGACCTGTAAAGGTCCCCTCCAACCCAAACCACTCTGTGATTCTGTGATTCTAAGGCACCCAGCCCGCTGGCACCATCCCAGCACCAATTCTAGCTGCAGCCCTTCCAGTACCGCTCTCACACGCACGCCAGCTCCGGTAAGGGCACCTCGGAAAGTGTGGGTGGTATGTGACTCAGCCCTGAACGTATAGATGATACAAACCCCAGGCACTTCAGCCAATATATGTAATACCTGCTAACCAACCAAACAAAAAAAGCACTACACTATTTAGTGAAATGAGCATTCATTTTAGTATTTGTAAACATTAAGATCTTAATTGTGTTTATTCTCATTACAGTTCTTTTTATTACTGTTGGAATATACTCTTAATATGACTCAGGAGTATCCAGCCAGATATCACAACTCCCTACGCTGTTACAATATGCACTTCTTAAGAATGCCATCAGATAAAAAAATGGAAAAATGGAAATTTCTCTTTGCAAGTTAAAATACTAGATTTTTAACACCTTGGAAATAACTCAGCAGGATACAGGGGGAACAAAAACCAAAAACCCAAAAGCACTAATTTTGAATAATGGGAATAAATAAGTGGGTGATCATCTAAGGGTCATTAGGATCACAATGATTTTTTGTCCTGCCTTACATGTTGGTCTGCTGTCTGTATGGAGAACTAGCACGACAGTAAATATTGCTGAAGTGAATGCATGCAGGCTCATTGCATGTGGGTTTTTTTTGTCAAGTCATACATTTAAATATTCTGCAGGTCTGTTTTCATCACCATGCATGAACATCCAGTGGTAAAATACAGTTCAACCAGAAAACAAAAATAATTCATGTCTTCTATGTATGAAACTGCCAAGTAGACCTCATGCCATCTATCAGCATCCACCATGTTTAGATACAATGCAGATATGCAAACTTCATATAATTTATGAGGGAACTTCCCTTCCCCCTCATACACACACATCTTGGCATTCATTGACAAAGATAAACATACTGCACTCACATGTCTTCGACCGTGATATCTTTCAGGATCTGACAGTAATCCACGTTCCACACTGCCTGGTCGTCCCAAACTTTGGATGCCAGTAGAATTGCACCCAGTACAATTCGCTTCCAGTTTGCTGGACAAATATCTATCTCTGCATAAGTTAAAAGCCGTTCAAGATATACCTGTGGAAACACATTAAAATCAAGACTTAATCTATTTTGCTATTAAGTAGAAATGAAAAAGAAAACTATTCTCATAAACACATTCCAGCAATTTTAGAACAGTAATCTGGTCTTAGAAGATTTTTTTTATAAAAGCTGTGAGTTTAAATACACACATTTATGCCAAGCTCAAGACTGAATGTGATAAATTTGTATTTTAGTTGACCTTTGCCTTCTGATCATATTACCAGGAACAAAACTGTTATTTTCCTATCTGTAACTGTTGGTAATATAGTCACATGTTGGAATGAATTCAAATGATAGCTTAAATAAATTATTAAAATAATGATGTAAAGAAATAAAATGCTAATTACTAATGAGGAAGGCAAGGGTATGCTACGAATAACAGTTACTAGCTATAATACCAACAACTATAGTTGCAATTTACAGGCAATCAGTTGTCTGACATGGCATCATGTCATGCTGGGCCCCTCTGGCAAGCCTGTGTGAAGAGGTTCTATAGGCACCTATAGGATGGACGGAGGAACAGTTACCACAGAAACAGCAAGCTGAACAGAGAGGTAAAGTATGTGCTAAGAAGGTAACTCATAACAGTTTCCTCTGGACCGCTAAGCTCTGGAGATGAATTACAGTAATCCTGTTGGACCTACAAGAACTGACAAACTCAGGACACCATAGTCTGGCCCAATCTGGCCAAGGCCACCAACACAGGCTAGCATCAACCAGAGCTTGTATAACCCAGACCTCATTCAAGAGGGTGGTAGGTACTATTTACAGAGACCACAGGATTACATACACACATCTGATGAAACAAGGGACCCTGGAGAGACTTTCTGAACACCTACCACAAAGCTGCTGGGGGCGTGCAGTGTGACCCTCTGTTTCCAAACACAGAGCTACGTTGGACCCCCAACCGATGCTCCAGCCAGGGAACTATGGGTGAATACAAGAGGGATCCACAGGAGTGTGAATAGTTACCTGCTATCATTAACAGCAGCTCAATTACATTAATAGCAACTGATTGATAAACAAAATGCATTCTAAGAAGTACTGGTTGTGGGTGATCTGTGTGGCCCCCTACTCAATCCCCTGTTAGGGACAGGGAAATTACAACAATTATGAATATTTACATGTGAGGTGAACAAAACTGAGTATTTCTGCAGTCCGCAACATTTAAACAACTCATATACTAGCTGAGAAGACACATAATAAATCTCCTGCAGTTTGACTAAGTTCATGTTTATTAGCACCTAATCAAATACTACCCAAAGAGCAGCTAATATATCCAAAACTCAATGTACGGATACATGCTGGTAAGGATTTGAGGGGGAGGCGAAAGGGGGGACGTAGGGGGAAAACTTTAAAACCCGGCACAGCTCACTTGTATTTTTCTATAAGGATGCGCACCCATACAAGCACACAGAGGACCTTCAGTGATTTGTGCTTCTGGAAAGGTCTAGCATTAGTTGAAAATATTACATACTTAAAAAATAATAATTCATATATTTTGAAGCTCATGTATTTTTATGAATCACCAATAACATCAAGGTCAATTACATTCTTCATATAGTTTTGTTCATTAATTTTCACAGTTATGATATGTACAAGTAATTAGAGCTTGGCAACAAGATCATTGAAAACAGTAGTCAGCTGTTGTATAATTTAAAGTTTTACAGAAAAAAATATATTTTACAAAAAAATATTAACTATCTGGATACATGTACACCAATATTCAGCCCACAAAATGAACTGTGTCACACACTCAGCAGTATAAACAGCACACTGAGCAAGAAAATCATGGGAAAAACTACAAACCACAAAATATTAGACAACTTTTGTTCAAAGTGGCTACCACAAAGTATAAGTTCTTTGCTTCCTACTCTTACTGAAGGAAATAAAACTCGAGTTACAGTGTCTGTAATGGTCACTAATACAGTCATATTACAATGAATTCATGTGTAGAAATCATAAAATTTTCTCTCCTCAACAGACCACCCCTCCCAAGCAACAGATTTCTCAGTCCACTGTGAGGTGTTTTCAAACAGGTTTCACTGCACTCTTCTGCAATGGTTTAAGGAAAATCAGATGCAGTTATTTATTAGGGTAGTAAATTCTGCTCTGATTCAGAAACAAAAATTTTTACTGCCATCAATAGCATCAAGGAAATGAACTTGTTCTGCAGCTTTGTTTCTCACCCATGGAACGACTTGCTGTGCATGAAGGAGCAGAACTTGAAACTGGAGGTGCTTCAACATGACAACACAGACACATTTAGTAAAACCAACAATTAGTCCTGATATGCTACTCTATAAAAATACAGGTTTGCATTTACTGAAGAACAACCTATTCTTTGTATCCTGTAGTAGATCTTATAATACCCTCTTCGCTGCATTGTGATAAAAAGCAATTAGGTGGTTATTTAGGTTGCTAGTACTCTTACAAGAGTCTGCATTGACTGACAGAAACTAGCAGGAGATTTTATGAGATACTCTGATGAAAGTACAATATACAGGGAAAATATTATACCTACCTGAAAGGCTGCATATTTCATAAAAACAGAACACTGCTTGGGATTCTGAAGGGCCAGCATTTTGCTTGAAATTTTAAGTACCTAAAGATATTCTTCTACAGATGCTGCAGGAAATTTACTTCTGCTCTAACAGAAGAAATATATGGATGCTAAGAAAACTGAAAACATTCCTTGAAGATATATGTGTTTTAAAATAATGTTGACGTTTTCTATGTACCAATTTAAAAAAAAAATTAAGAGGGATTATGACTGATTTACAGTTAATTACTAAAACCCACAAAACATTTAGAAAATTTTTATCCCAAGTTTTGGGGATATCTGTACCTTCAAATAAATGCTGGACTAACTTTAAAAAAATAACAAAATGGTAGATGCATGGAAATCTTATCTGGAAAAGCATCATCTCATTGATACTACCAATGCCAAAATAGTTTCAATGACTTTTTGAAATTATAAAATACTCAAAAAGTCTGAATAGTTACAGTATGTCAGATATTACAGACTGGTCAAATTAAAAAAAAAGTCTCAGTAAAAGACCTTTAGCTTTCTCCCTCCCCAGAGGTTTCTCTATTTTTCTTGTGTTAATGAGGTATTAACCTTAATCTTGTGTTAGATACTTTGTTGAACTCAAGCTACGTCATTAGGCACAAACAGACAGGCACAATAAACATTAAAAAATCTCTGTGAAAACAAAGTTATACTCAGCTACAAAGTCAGCATATTTACAGCATGAGACCTCACAGATAAAACTGTTGATTTTTCAGGTTTTTTTCTTAAAAAAATAAGAAACGTACAGGTAGCAAGATATCATAAAACTAAAGCTGAATTTTTCAAGAGGCCAGATGCCAGGCTCCTGAATACACCATTTCTTCTTCAGCTATGATTTGCCCCTGCCTGCCATCCTAACGCTGAAGAAAACCATAACATCGTAATACGGTAAAACAAAATATCAGTAATTGTTCAAAAATTTATTTTCCTTCATAAGGAAGGCAAAAAGCTATTTAAGCACAAAATTACAAATTCCAAACTGTGTGTCAAGCCCATTATTAAAAATAGAGTTTTGACTTTTTAGTTAGATCAACACTCTGAAAAGATTTTGACGTATAAAATTTAGTATTGGGAGACCACAGAAACACAAAGCTCAATAAAAAGGTGGCACACGGATCTCACCAGAGTCTGTGCTACCTGATGGTTCTATTTAAAAGGCTGCCTTTTGCTTTCCAGGCAGCCTGTGTAAATAAACCCCTTACACACTATATTACGCAAACAAACTTGTTCAACTTAACAAGCAAAACTGCTCCTTGAATTATGAACAAACAGCATTCCCTGGAATTGTCCCCGGGAAGCAGACGACTTCTTTAAAGCAATGCAGGGAGCTTCATAATCAGAACATGTGTGGAAGCCATAACATCATGCCACTCTAAAATTAGGAAATGAACTTCATTTGCTCCACATCTGCTGAACCTGACCCTCTACTGTTAATGCAAACCTCTTAAATGTCAACTTTCCACACTCAGTTTTAGTAGATTTTGCATGAATACTCTACATCTATAGATACACAAAGCATACAAAAATCAGAAAATATTCTCCTTTCTTATGTGCAGCTCTAGCTTAAAAAGAGAAAAAAAGAAAAAAAAGAAAAAAAAAAGAAAAAGAAGAAAACCAAGTAAGGATTTTGCTGTGGACTCAAATTCAAAGGCATTCAGAGAAGAAAAAGTAAACTGATAAGAACAGGTAAGAATGATATTGCAAAGAAAGACATGAAGGAGAATAATTCATAACAGATGAACTTACACCTATTAAAAAGGGAGCGTAAACTTGCTACTACCTTCCCACCAGCACATACTTGAGAAATCAGCTTTAAAAATTAAATAGGAGCTTGATAAGACACTATTCTTATACCACCTTCATTACCATATTTGAGCATCTTCCAACAGCACGTTGAGCTATGAATAATCTCTCTTGAGTCCTTGGTGGTAACTTGGGCTTAACTCCAGACTGTTCGCTGGAGTGAGGCTCTGTACCATCTTCCGATAAAACTGAAGATAATAAATACCTCGCCAGGAGAAAGGAGCTTAGTGTGGCTTCTGGCTCCTTTCTTGAAAATGCCTTAGAGAGCATTTTGGTTTGTTCACTTGTTGTGGCCTCCCTGACTCAGTGTTGGGTTTTAAGTATATGTGTTCAAGTAAGAGAAGACAGAAAAAGAACAAGACTACTTCTTGCAGCAAACATCTGTAAAAGTTTATCGAGGTTCTCAGCTAATGTGGTAATTCACTGTAACCGAGGACTTGTGCCCCAAAGATACACCCACGTTGTCACATTAGCGTAGTTCTTCAGCTTTCCATCAAGCTCACTCAGTTACACACACAGCCTTCATTCTAGCTCTCTCTAGCTCTAGTTTGGAGAGAACCAGGTGACTCTGCAGATAGTGAAATTTAGGCAAAGGAAAGGCTGGTACGTACTTCAGCTCTCGCCCTACTGATGTAGGGCATCCTCGTAACAGCAGTATACGTGCAGCCAAGGGAGGTCTGTCTCCCACACAAATGTGAGAAAGTCCATTATTCCTGACAAACGGAGCTCTCGACCACTGTTTTCACCTCAGAGCATTTCAATAGACTAGGCCCAGGCCATGGTAGCAGCCCAAGCACCGAGATTTTTGCTTTGACGGGACATCAGAGTGCAAAGGAGAGGCAGAGTCTGCCACGCGCTCAGCAGCCCGCACTCCTGAAGGGGGATGCTTCTGGCTGCTGCAAAGAGGTGCTGAATCAGTACAGACTGGTGGCACAGGGCCAGGTGGCTCTCAGCCCGTTTGAAGAGGAAGGCTGGTGGATGGGTAGTCACCACGCTACTCATCCCAAACAAACCCGGGGCTGGCTGGTGGGAGAACACCACCTGCTTTTGCTGGCAAAAGCAAGCGAGTCTTCCCACATGCAGGCAGGCATGCTCCACCTCATTAAAAAAAAAAACAATTAAAAAAAAAAAAAAATCACTGAAAATGTTGACCCTGTAATGGTAAATGTGACATATGGAAATGCCATTTGTATGCAATTACATCTATACATTGAATAGTGTCTTAAACACGGGGTAATTTTCTTAAATATGGGTTTTCTATCTAACAGACTTGAGATTCTGTGTGTACTATGCGGTTCAGTATATTCGTAGGTTGTAATGAATTTCACTGGCTTAATTTTCAACAGCAAAACTTTCTACATTTTCTTTAGGACTAGCTGCTGTAAAGTCATATAATAAAGCTGAATTTTAAAAGCTCACTGTAGAAAAGAATATTGTAACTTGCATCTCAGAATGCTGGAAGAAATTTACTTATATGTCAAGAGACCAAAAAATGCAAAAGAAACAATGTGAGAAACACTTTTTTTTTTTTTTTTTTTTAAACAAAAGTCTGAAAATCTCATCTCCTCTGGATTATTTCAGCAGGTGTTCCTTTATAGATGCAGAACTAATACAAGATAAAATGAGCTTTTAGTATATAGAAGACATAAGTTAAAATAAATGCCATGATTTGCCTCCACTCATTTTTAATAGCTGGATCCATGCTTACGAATAGAACTAAAGCTTAAAACAAATTGAAGCTGTTATACCAATGTTACTTTTCTTCTATTTCATTCATCCTTTGCAGTGCCTCTTCTGAAAGTAAGCTTTTGTGGCTAAACATCTGAGCACTTCTCTACTTAATATTCAAAGGTTGAATTCCATAAAGACAACAGATTTATTCTGCCTTAATTCAACACCTAGTTCTCAAACACTTTAATAGCTTCCGAAAGCCATCTTCATCACACCGGTCATTACCCACTTAGTTCTATGACTGTATCTTTATAGATTTTTACAGAACGATAACAAGACTATTTAAATAAAAGATTAAAGTTACTGATGTGACATTAGCAGAAGGTCTCAGTGGCTTCAGTCAAACAACATACCATTCTGAATTTTCCCCAACTTGCAAACAAGTATAACTCAGTGTTAATACCAACAACACTACAATCTTCAGAACTCATTTGTAAGATAATTCAATTCCTAGCTGAAATGAAAATGCAGTTCCAATCTGGAAAATATCAATGGACTTTGGTCCATCAATACATTTTTACTTACAAACTCAATACCTCGAAGTCTGATGCCTCCATTATTAGTCTACTGTGTTTGGGAATGAACCGCATGTTTTTATACAACTGTCAGTCTAACAAGCTGTGATGGACAACACTTGCACCTCACTGAGACATTTTAATAACTTGAGCCCACTTCAGAAGATACACTGCACAGAGTTAAGATTTCAGAAAAGCAATACTGGATTATTATTTTCCATCTCTTCCCACAGACTCGCACCAAGATTTTGCAATGATTGACCTTTACACTTGGAAAGTCACCAAATTATTATTTAACCATAAGTGAAATCAATCGGGTGATTTGCCTTTGTTAAGAATTCATTTATCTGCATTAAAAAGAATTTAATTCTATTAATTAAATAAAATTACCACTCTGTGGTTATAGATAATCCCAAATTGGCTTCGAGTTCAGTGAACTCTGGAGAGGTTCATTAGCTTAGATGCAGCACCACAGGAATGTAGTTAAATGGCTTCCAAAGCCTTTTCAAGTCCAGCAGAGGCACAGAACTGATTTGTTTCAGCACATATCTTGAGCTCATAAACCTGCCAGACCCAAAATGACTCCATGCTGAGCTAGTTTGGATGCCTCTGATCTTAACTCCGAGGACCTGGACTGGCAATAGCATGGTGGTGAAGCACTTAGCCATCCATTATCACCACTAGTTCTGGGGAGCTTTTTTAATCCAGACACAGAACTGCAACAAGGCACAAGGCTAACCAGATCAGCACCAGCATCCAAGCTCCAGCAGGGCTACTGCTGAGCCAGAACTAATCCCCAGGGTGATTATTTGCAGTTGGGTGAATCCATCCTGGACTTCCCAAGTGTCTGATAGTAACCACAGCATCCAACGTTGTCCCAGTTATCTAGGATGTCCTGCTCCCCATGATCCTGGATAGCAGAGAGTTGGTTACACAACGTCCCAATCAACAGAACATAAATCCGTTTGAAGAAACTGAAAACTAAAGATAGCACTGAAGAGGTTCAGTTTTAATTAGTGCGAAACAGCATCTCATTTTTTCCATCTCAGAGGACATTATAACATACTTTGTATATTATATAATACTCTCAAGTAGAAAGAAAAGCTAAAATACTGGAGGTTTATTTCCTCCTTTTTTTCCCCCTTCAGGAGGATATATACCAAATACAAAAGTGTCAAATAATTTCATTTCAGTACTTCATAATCCAAAGGAACACTCAAATCCTATTAAAACCTTAATATAGGTTTCTTATGAAAGTTTTGTTTCTCTTTGTTACTTCACTTTGAAGCTGTTCAACATTAACCTCCGATATCCCACTGATACCTCTTATCACACTGGAGTTGCAGCCTAAGCACCCAAAAAACCATAATTCTTTTTTAGGTTTCCCTAAAACAAGGGAGCAGGTTTTCTATGGAGGTTATGAAACTTCCATCCTCGGAGAAATTCAGAGGATGAATTCCCTGATCAGCCTGATCCAGCTGGTCGTGCTTTGAACAGAGGCCAGACCAGACGTCACCTCCAGAAGTCCCTTCCAACCTAAATTATTCTGTGATTGTATCTGTCTGCAGTACTAGTTTCCTGTGGTGCAACACAGAGAGGTCAGAAGTTGGGCACTGCCTCCAAGGAGGATGAGTGGGAGGCTCAGCACACTAAAGAAATGGGCAATCACCAAGGAACGTCACTGACATTACTAGAATAATTCTGAATTTTGAAGCAGCAGAAAGAGCAAAGCATTATCTGTTCTCATGCTGTTTTTATATAGCTTTATGTCAAATTCTATCTCTATTTTACCAGTAAAACTCTAGTGGCTTTAATTATTTCTCACTTGATTCACATTGACAGAAAGGAGGTGATGTTTTTGGTATTTTAATTACCGTAATTGAGAATCTGCAAATGAACATGTATTTGCAAAAACCTCATTCCCTCCCTCTCCCATTTAAACTCCATATGAACTCACTAGGTAACCCACATTATAAATTGCAGGAGCACAGAATAACTACCGAAGACAGTTTCCATCCCAACACATCACGAAGAAATACACAGTTCTCTCTCTTTAATGAGAAAACTTCAGTGTATCACAATGCCTTGAAACTAGAAAGATATTTGTACTGAAAAAATTATAATTGGTAGTGGGTCCCATATAGCCAAATTACGGCTCTAATCCAAGCACTAAATTGCCATATGCTCTGTTCTAAGCAATCAGCCAGTTCCCTACCACAACTCTCCAGAAATAACTGTGCTTTGCAATTGCCCAGCTGGGCACTTAAAATGTTCCACAAAGGTCTGGTGCCATCCATTTGGTGGAAAGGATCATCGTGGTCCTTGCAAATTCATCCAATTTTTATTTTTGAGACCAAGTGTTGAAAAAGAGTAACAAATGCAGTCACAAAACTCTGACAACATGAACAACTGCAAAGTACCATTGTAGATATTTATAGGAACCACTAATGGAACTGAAAGAAAAGTCACATCTCCAGGTTTGCCCCCTAATTTACTCATTTTAAGACAAAGATCTATAATACATATAAAATGCACTCAAACTATTAGGCAACATTGACTTTCCAGGCTAAAACTCGGATCAGTATTCATTCCTTGCCCATACAGAAGCCCTTAGAGATGCATCAGGAAACAGACACCCATTCTTCGACTGAATGTCCTCTTCTCTTGGGAATTTAAAAAAAAATCCCACCCAACCCCCAGCTTGAATGTTCTCTTTTTATGATGTGTATATCCCAGCAGGCCTAAAGCAAGACTTGACTAACAGACATTTAAGTATTAACCGATAATCATTCACGTGTTGTATCTTAGACCGTAGTCAAAAGATGAGAATAGCCCTAAAACCAGGGACCAGAATCTGAGTCTTCTGCTCCTGCCAGTGTCCGGAGCACAGGTACAAAGCTCCTGTTCCTCTTGCCCTTCTCCGGAGCGTACCCTGACACGTGGCCAGCTGTCAAGGGGCTCAGGATCCACAGCACAGGTGGAGAGACCTCCTCTCTGAGCCAGGGAGACCTTCTTCAGATGTGGCAAAGTGGTGGGCTTCAGCCACCTCCTAGGGACTGCCTGAAGCCCAAGACAAAAGGTGGACACCAACAATACTAGATACACACAACTCTTCCCGTGGGTTTCCTACACAAGGCGAGCCCAGCTTCAATGCTTTGCCTTGCTCACCCAACTGCATTCACGATCCCTTATGGTCACTGGACGGAGGGTGACAGCATCAAATCAGGCAATAAACAGTACTCTGCATTGTACTCTGAGGTCTTTGGAGGAACCTGCATCTTCCATTAGCTGCATAAGGATCGGTAGTTATACTGGACCAGCTGAAAAGGACCTCTGCTGGAGAACAAGTGTCCCTATGGACTCTGATCACTTTCTTTTGTGTTTTTGTTTTCTTTTAAACAAGTATCAGATTTTTGATACTTCAACTGAAATATGGGGAAAAAAACCCAAGTATTTTATCAGCATTTAAAAGTAAGAATATCCCAGTGAAAAGAAATCAATTAAAAGCTTTCTCCTTTCCTCCAAACACACAGAAAACAAAATTCTCCTCAAATACTATAATTTTCACAACACAGTTCAACAATATTCTCTACCTAGTTGCTGAAAATGTGACTGAAGAGTACAATAAGAACTCAGGAACATCTGGCTGGATTAATTAAATCCCTATTTTTCATAAGGAGAATTTATTCTTACGTACTTCAAATTTCCCAATATCAAATCCTCTCAGTCACAGTACGTACTTTGTAACATATTTCAAAAACACTCCTCTGAACTTCACAGAAATAATTGAGCCCACATGCTGTATGTATTTACATATCACCGTATCTGATCAGTCTATAGCATATAGACCCAGCATATTTGCCTATTTGCGTATTGGCAAGTGCAAAATGTATCCTCTCTGAAACTAGTACAGGCACAGAAGTATATTAAGAGCCTTAGATTTGACCTATTTGCAAAAAACGCAGAAAGTCATGCCAAGGCAAAGCAGAAAACTTGGACCATTCTCCTCTTCAGGTCTGGTTAATAGGATTGTTTTTACAGAACAAAAGAACAAAGCATAAATATTTAATTCTCATGACATGCAAACACTGTATTGTTTTCCTGTTGGTATGGATAATGTTCCTGTTCACATTTTTATTTGCTATCCAATTAGTAGATTAACATAAGTACAACTTGCCACCTCTGCACTTGAGGACATGGTGAAGATGAGACTGGCATTTCTCAGTTTTAGCAAAGGTGGGAATACTCTGGGTCAAGGGAGAAGCACATGTGCATTATTTATCTCACAAAGTCAGGTCACAGAGTATAGCTCAGTTGTGCACTGGGACAAAAAACATTATTTGCAAGACTTTAAATCAGCAACACAATTTTTAAAACTAATTCTATTCCTATGGTATTGTTTTATAAATAAATAATGTGAATTAGTATTTAATTGTTTCAACCTGAGATTTTAATTTTTCACCTACAGTATGGGAAATCTCTTGGCAGCTCTGGAGGCTGTGTGAAAATTAAATTTTTTGTTTAATTATAAATTGGTTTTGCTGTAATAGTGGAGGCTTTAATTGAAATATTTTAATTAAGCGCTTGAAGCAACACAATGCCGGCTTTTTGCTGGAGATTAGCTTATCTAACAGTCTGGCGTTTCACATTTACTCAGCTCCTGTGCTGAACATACAGACTGCTATATAACCAACTGTAACTGCTGCTTCTACCTGGCTAATGGCATGCAAAAAGACAAACAGCAAGTGCATTCACCTACACACCTTAGACCATGTCAATAATTTGGGCAGTAAAAAGGGGTGGTTAGGACTGTTTAAAAATAATTAGAGTGAGTGAAAGAAAGATAATAGTTGTAGCATCTTGTTTAAAATGTATTGTGATCTCCACAGATATACTTTCTGCCTTCTGGCAACCCTCCCAGGAGGAACAAGTGGCAGACAGGGCTATCAGATTGCTCTCCGACGGACGGCCAGACTATGGGAAAACATAAGCTCCAGCAGGGAATGCTGCTTTCGTCTTCTCCAGACAGGGTATCAAAATTGAAAGCACTTGGAAGGTTCATAAATAGCAATATCAACACTATCAAGATTTCAGGAGTGTGGGGAGGGGGGAAGGGTTGATTGCTTTTTAACAGATTAATTTCCACATTTGAACATTTCAGAAACAACACGATCTGTCTCTGGGGCCCCTCCTGATGACACTAACAAATAAAGAAATGGGATCTAGAAGTACAGAGGAAACTGAGAACAGCAGCAGCAGAATTTCATACTTGTAAAACACTATTTATCCAAAAACCCTGAAGCTTTCTGGAAAGAGGGGTGCTATTATCATGAAAACATGGGCAAGAATAGTAGAACAGTAATGCTGATCACCTGCACTGAATCCATCCACAAATTGAGAACTAGGCTGTAAAACAGTTTATCTGTTATCATTGTGTTGGGTAAAAAACCCAAGCCACCTAATCTTTCAAGCACTAACAACTACGGAAACTGCCTCTGCAATATAACAAATGAGTTAAAAACATTTATACTTCATTGCAGATCACACCAAAAGAGTTACTTGCAGGGAAACCACATGAGAACCAGAAGAGGCAAGGATGTAGTTACAAATGAAAGATATTGAAATATATGCCTGAGTTAACAAGATTTGTGGGGAAGAACTTTCCATGCATTGCAATAACAGGAAGATATTGTTATTTAAAAAAAGCTCTCTTCCCTTCTACTAAACAGTGCCCTCATTGATCGAATAACCTAAGATCAAAGAACAGATAACTACAACAAGGTTCCACTGTATTTGAGAGTAGATTAACTAAACTACACAAGAACATACCAATTCACACAACGTATCTTGCCTCCGGCAGAAAACACTTAGGAATAAATGGGAGAGGGACAAGAACTTAGTGCAATTATGTAAAAGAGACAGACAAAATGTAATTTCAGAAAACAAGTAATGGCTGGGTCAAGTAACTAGGTAGAGTAATACTTCAAAATGTAAGGGTGGAGCACTGCAGGGTGTTTCTTGCCCTATTTCTCTCATATTCCTGTTCTGTACTGGCTAGTACAATTCATTCTGACTGTCTGAAGAAGAAAAGCCTGCCAATTAATCTTAGAAGCCAAGGGAGAGAGATTAACAGAGGAAATGAGTAGGTCTGGGCTTCAAAATCCACCTTCTCCAATTTCCCTTCTTCCATCTCAAGTGCATAACAAAGCTGTTATGAAACCACATGTTGTAGTGGTAAAAAACATTTTGTTTTTTTAAAATCTCTGAGTCAAGAACATGGCCAAAATCATGCCTGAAAGCTGAAGAGGCTTGTCAGAGTTGGCAGATAAAAATTTCAGGAAAGTTATGAAATTCTCAGCTGGTGGAGATCACTTTAGCTCCTTTAATACACATTGCTACGCTGATCCACACCAGCTGAAAATATGAACCTTCTTTTGTGTCATGCTATTTTTAAGTAGCTAAAATTCAGCCTTGAGTACAATTGTTCAATCCTATGACATGGTCCTGAAAGACAAGTACAGTGCAAGTAAAAAAGAGCCATCACCAACATGTCCCAGTCACTCACCAAATCGTTGACGTGCCCATCAGTTCTTACTAGTGCGATTAAATTACCTACAGCTGTTCCTGAGTCTCTGCTGGGAGCTACAGTGATACACAGCAAACCCCCCAAAAGTGGAAGCCTTTCTGCTTTTAACATTCCCTCCTGTTCAGACCACTTATGCCACCTGCGTTTTCTATTAGTCACCTTGGTGGCCTGTAACATTATCACTCTGTGAGGGCAAGACGTAACCCTGGCTTCTGTGCCGCGTGTTACCCAATCTCTTCTTCCATCACTTACTCTCCACAAGAAAATGAACTGTAGTATCTCTTCCCATCAAGAAATTCCCTTGGTCTCCAGGGTGAGAAACAATTCCATGGTAGCACCTAGATCATACATCATACAAACCCAAGCTTCGGGACCAAAACTGGGTCTGTCAGATGGTTGATGTCATCCCTCAGACACTCACCAGGGTGACAATGGCACATTCAGCAGTCAGTTGAGCAGCACTGAACAACGTCCGAACAAAGCGGTAAATCTGTTTCTGCTCCGGGTCATGTTTGTCATAATCTGGTGGCACTTCGGATTTCTAAGGAAGAAATACTTCCAAATAGGTGACTGAAACAAAACGAAGCAGACAGAAAGAAAGACAGTTCACATGAAAGGGAAGAAGAGGCAGATGAACTTACCGAAAGGGGATGAAGGTTTTCATCAAAAATATCTAAGAGCATTCTTCCATCTGTGTCCCTAAAAGGTATTAAAACCAAAGTAGCGTCATTATCTGAACACGACAGCAGGCAGCTCTCAGACACAAGTGTATCGTTAAAACTGCAGGGTGCTTAGGAACACTGAGGAGATGTGATTTTCAAATAGAAGTTGGATCTATCCTGCCATAAGATTCATGCGTAATACGAAATGCATATTACAAAGTATGCTGAAATTTTCAGCTTTCAATGCCGAAGACACACAGCTTTTGCACTCTCTACTGTGAGGCTTTTTCACAACCTAAAAGGTACTACTATAAACTTATCATAAAATCAGCTCAGCTTACCCTCCTTTTCTTAACTCTTAGTCCTTGCAATCTCTTCTTTTAACTAATTCCTCCTCCTCCTCCTCCTCTATTGTCAACTTCATGAACATTTACAAATAATGCAGCACTATTTTTACAGTTATCCTTTAGTTAATACATACATACTTCACTCTTTATTTCCTTGGAAAACCCTATTCTACTAATGATTTCTGAAAGCAAAAAGGAGTATATATGAAAAAAATTCAGACAAAATAATATTCTTACTCATTGGTTTTATTCGCTGTTTTGCTCTCAGATCCCTGTTGCTCAAGATTAGTTGATGTAACTTCAGAAGCCTAACATCCAGAATGCAATTTAAGATTTTTGCTGTGTATAATCTTGGCAGACACACGAACAACAACAAAAGCAAGCAGTATAACAGTACCAGTTAGAACTGGACGCTTTCTGGACAGATGCATCCATATCACTTATTACAATCCCATCTTTATTTATACCATCCCTGGTACTTGGGTCATAGAGTTCTTAAGAGACAAACCACTGAATATGTTCTCTATCTTTACTCAACAGCACGTGTCTCTCAGAGCATGCAAACACAAGTTTTACAGTGGATTCGTGTCTACAAAATGTACTTATTAGCAGCTAACATTTAAACCTCAGCATCTGAAGGTGACATTTTTTCTGCTATAAAGCCTGTTAACACTGGAAATAAACACTTTTTTTTTTAAAGGAGTACCTAAATTAAAACAAAAAAGCAGACTGAGATAATTACTAGAAATTTCCTAATCAGCAAGGATTTTAGGCCAGACTCTTTTACCCCTACATAAAAAGGCTAGTATCTTAACGCAGAAGTAGTCTCACTGGAATCACTGATGTGCTACAGTAAACTGTGGCCCTTTGCAATGAGAAGAGAGAAAGAAAGAATTTCCTATTTTACTTCTTCATGCTGTAGCTGCTGCATGCTATGAAGGCACATTTGATTGCCCTCAAAAAATCTATTACACACACACACACAAAAAGGACTTGATAGGTTTTTGTCTTCATTAGAACAAATTCACATTGTTATCTTTCCAAAATGAACCATCTACTAATTGATCTAAGTATTTTTCATGGTTAGTTTGTTGGGGTTTATTTTATTTTATTTATTTATGCAGCAAATTCACCAATACTTATGCATTCCTCCAAAAACAAGATGGGTGTAGTCTTTTACCACTTGTTGAATACCTAAGCACAACAAAAGCTGCAGAAAGCCAAACAATATAACAATGATAGGAGACACTGGGAAAAGAAGGAATGATAACTAGAATGTTACAATCAAAATGTGGGAAACATATGAAGGAATATTCTGTTTCATCTATAGTTTCTCAAAAAACTGGGATTGGTGAGAGTCTGGAATATTAGAAAGTAGTTAATTTTAAGCCTACTGTGCAGGAGAAAAGGAACAAATAAACATTGTCTGAAAAGAATGCTTCTTTGGCAAAGCAGGTGCTTGGCTTGTTTCCTGTCAAAATCAACCTTCAGTCTATATAAGAGTAACAGTGGTTTCTTACTCCCCACCCCCCATAATGAACCAAAATCTACCACATACGTCAACAACTTCCTTTCGCCTATAACGGCAGGAAAGAGAACATATGTTTTGCTGTTGCTGTTTCAGCAGCAAGTACAACGGAATGCTGTTATCACGTTGTCCCTCCGTTCCTAAATCAGAGACAACCGAAGACAGAACAGTCATTTCACATCCTTCATTTCAGAGTCGTTGGTTGACATACGCGAGCCTGCTCCAGCATCGCTGCCGAGACCATCTGTCCAAGCGCGGCAGAGGGCACGGGTACAACACCCTCCCCGCCCCGGGCAGCTGCAGGAGGGAGAAGCAGCAACCAGTTCCTCCTCAATAAATCACCTCTCCGTCCCAAAAGCAAAAGGGCAGATGGCAACTTCCCCAAGAAGCTAACATTCAGAACTTATTTGTTTTCAAGACACTGACATGGGACTCCTTCTTTTATAAAGGTTTAGCCTCTCTCTTCACTAGTTGTAGATCAAATTTGCATCAAGTTCTGTAAGAGCACGAGTGGGCATATTTTAGTGCCGACAGAAATCAGCTCCATGGCAATCGGCACGCAGCGAGTCTGGTGCACTTTGGCCCTGGACTCCTCCTGCCTGACTGTGAGCTCTTACTGAAGTTTCTCACCCTTCATAGTCCCTAATGTGCCCCATTCTCCTGAGCCTTCTACTCAGCTGGCATGATACTTAACAGAGTGCTTTAGAATAACTTATTTCCACAAAACTTTAGAGTCTGATTATCTTTAAGATCTCTATTATTTAATCTAGCGTAGTAAAAATTGACTAGTTTGCCAAACTACCCCAGGGACGATGGAGGAAAGGGGAAAAAGGGAACCACAGATGGATAAACAAGTAATCCAAGCATGATCACTAACGCCTCATTTCCTGGGAAATGAGGTTAAAAATCTGCAAAAAGATTTCACTCCAACTTTTGCTTTACATATTGCCATGTTTCAGTCCAAGGCCCACTGATGTCTTGGAAAGTCTTCTAAGAGCTTTCAGCAGGGATCAAGCTCTAAGCCTTTCTGCCCTTGTGCACTTCTAAAGGTTTCTCTTTAGATGTCAGCCTTGTTTCAAGAAGTGTGATGGGTTCCAGTGACCTGAAACATGGTCCCGAACGACGTACCAGCTTAACTTTAAACTTATGAGTAATTCCTTTTGTTCTAGTCGGACTTCTTACAGTCCAGAAGAAAAAAACGTGTAAGCAGCTTGTTAGATCGAGATCTAAGGCAAGTTCTCTGAAAAGACACATGGAAAAGCCATGGACACAAAAGTCACTTAAAGTATTTATACAATCTCTTCTTAGAGATGCCCAGAAATACTATTTTATGCTACTGTGACATATCATGAGAACATGGACTTTAAGATACAAAAAGCACAATTCAACATGAAGAAAGCTAATTTATGTACCAAGTTACTTTTTAGAGAACCTATTTTCTTTTCAATTTTAATCAACTTGACTGAGCAGAGATCTAAAACATACTACACCAGAAGACATAAGCCAGGACTTGCTCTGCTTCTGAGGCATCTTAAATTTCATCTATTCACAATGTCTCTCTTACTGTATAATTAATGTTTTTTATTTCAAAATCCCTTAACATTAACTGATCATTGATTTACACAGTTAATTTTATAAAGGTGTAGCCTAAAAAAAAAAAAATCTGAAAGACATTATTCAGATTTCTCTATCTGTAATTGCAACATATGCAACAATGCAGAAGAGTCCAGTGCACATAAAACCAAACACTGAATCATCAAAGTTTTTCAATGCTGAACTGTACTTCCAGATTTTTATGGTGTGTAATCCTCTAATTTTTATTTTTCTAAGCAATATAATATATATAAAAAATATAAAAGAATACATTTCTCATTTCTAACATGGGAAATAAGAAAACTACTACCCAAAAACATTTTGAAAGAAACAGAGCGTGGATTTTTAGGGTTTGGTCATTTCATTTGTTTTGATGACAGATATCTTCAGTACAAGATTTCATCATTCACATACCTGTTTTTGATGTGGTAATATATTGCAAGAGCTACACTGTAAAGAAAAATACAGAGTTAATATCTCAGGACTGTCAAATCGTATTATTTGTCATATTAACATGCAAATTTAAAACCCAGCACAATGCATGACAAAAAGTACGCTCAACAGCCTATTTTCTTCTGTTCATTGTTAGATACCAGGAGAACTGCTGTAAATAGAAAATTTTATAATATTTCTTCAGCACACTCCAAGTGCCTCCTTTTCTCTACTAATGAAGTACCTTACAAAAATACTCATATTCCACATACCAAGTTGCGCATACCTTCCATTTAATGCCCTACTCCACTAAAGTCAATACTAAAATTCCTACTGACTTCCAAGGCTGAAGATAAGGCATCACAGACATCGCACATTCGCTTTTACTGTTTGCTAATGCTGCCAGGCTAAGATGAAATGTTTTAATTACCGTTGGCTTGTGATTTTATATTTAAATCCATTAACTTTTGGCTGTCTTTCTATGTAGTTACTCACATACCAGACTCAAATACCAGGCTCCTACAGTTTTATGGCATCAACTTACTTATTTTAACTCTGGGAAGACGACTCCCTGAATAACTTACTGCATTATGCATTTCCCATGTTCTCAAGCACACACCCAAGTACCTCTGTTTATATTCTGCACAAAGACAAAATGCGTCCTTATATTCACAGAAAGCTACGATTTTAATTACGTATACAACTAACTGATCTCATTCACATTTGAGACTGAACAAAATTAAGACATGGCTTCTCATGATTATTCTCCTGTTTCCAACTCATGACTCCAGCTTTACCGAAGGACACATGCTTTACACATGATAGAGCTTTATTGAAGGATTAAGCAGAACCAGCACCCTCCCTATTTGTTCCAGCAGCATAAAACTCAAAGCTAAACGGGAAGGAGGAGGGAGTTCTATTTGTTGACAATGTTTTGTCAGTGATTCACTGTAAGATCCCTACATCTTATACTGACGCAAAATTCCCTTCCTTTTCTTTTCCATAAAAGGCCTTTTAAGAGAGTCAATTGGTTGCTCTGTAATTTTATTCCAGAATTTTTACATTAAAACTGACATACCGCATGTTAGGAAAACAATACCTTGGAGCTACCCCGTTAGTAGAATTTTAAATTATTTCAGGTTTGGTTGTGGGTTGTTGGGGTTTTTTTTTGAACAGCCATGTAGTGGAAAATATTTTTTCTTAGTTGAAAGTAAATATATTTTACTAACTTTGTATCAGCATTATAGCTTTCACCTGACTGCATTAGAAGTTTTTACATCATAAATGCTTTTTAAATTTGATTTTTTTCTGTATATACATATTTAAGGAATTAAGAAATACTGTGTACTGTGGACATTTAAAGGACACAGTCCTCACTGAACACAAAAAGCACATTTATGAATGAATTTAATTTGACTGAAAGCTATTCACAAAATGAATTAGTCCTAAAATTTAATTTTAAATTATGCCCCTAGGAACACACTTGCAGCTCCAGTTCACTTTATGAAAGCTGATACAAGAATCTATGTGCAGAGATCTGCTTGGTGCCCATATGGTTGCTTTTGTAACAAGATGTCAAATTAAGTTTAGGAAAATATTTACTATTTAGAAACCTATACCAGAATCTGAAGGTCTTTCAGAGCTGTAATAGATTAACTCAGATCCAAGTTTCATTCTGCTTTTCATAGGCTGGTTCAGCTAGCACTCCGTGTGCAGGAAAGAAGCTTCTGAAGCTTTCCATCCCCCTACCCCGGCCACCCCACCGATGCTGCAGATCTCCAGTAGATGCGCCAATACTTTAAACACACCGGTGCGTAACATGACTCAGAAGAAATAAATGAGCTGGCCAAAATACGTCCCTCATAGATTTACCTATGTGCAATACTCATTCACCTGCAGAGACTGCCAGGATGGGGGCAAGCAATGAAGTTGTACTACAAAAGCAATAATCCTTAAATCTGTTAAATGTGCAGCCAGACAGGAGAGAAGAGGAGGAAAAGATTCCTCACCCAGAGGCCTCATGTGCCAGAGTCCAACTTCTCACCCCACATAACCCCTTTTCAAACCCTCTGACCCCTTGCAGCTTCCAGCCCTTCCCATGCCGGCAGCCTGGCCCCAGCCCTGCACAACTCTGGCTCGTCCACCCTGACGCCCGCCCTCTCCTCCCTGCGGCTCTGCCCGCCGCCACGCACCCCAGGTCTCTCCCAAACGTCACCACCTTGCTCCCCCCAGCTCGTCTTTCTGTCTCCTCTTTCACAAGGCGGCTGCTGGCCACCGTGGCCTGCTGAAAATGCTTCTTGGCTGCTGCGGCCAACCGAACCCATCTCTTCCTTCCACCAGCAGTCTCCGTTCTGATGCAAAAAGGGACCCAAAACCCACCCAAAAGGCTGCACTTACAAAAGTCTGCATGCAAAGGATTTTAGAGCAGAAGACTATGGGATTCCAGGAGGGAAAAAAAACCAAACTCAAAAACGAAAAACCTTTTTCCAGTGTTCATCTGAATTATTTTTAAGTTACTAATTAAAGAAACTTGAGGAAAAGCAAGACTATATTTCAGGCAGAATTAGCTGATGAGGAATTAGGTGTCAGTCTGACTGCAAATCCCTTCTCCACTCCCGTCTTTTGTCCTTAAACAGAAAAATTAAGAACATGTTTTAGTGACCACCAACACTACAAACTCCTTTGGACGTGTTAGTCTGAATATATTTGTCTCTCTTTTAAGTATCTCTGTAGCACAGATTTTGCCTTAATAAATTTTTGCATTTGAGTACACCAAGGCAACCATCCTACAAACAACTCAAGAGAGTATATCAGCAATCATAATAAACAAACAGCATAAAATGCCTGAGCATTTGTTCTCTCATTTTTTCCCTTTGCTGTACAAAATGTAAAGAACAATACTCTATAAATATCAATTTCATTTCTTTCCAAATGTAAAAAGGCACCAGTGAAACCCGAAATGATCATCTGAGACGTCACCCAAGGGTAAGCCCATGTGCGCACCGCATACAAAGCTCCCCACTGCTGTGCAATAAACTGCCTGTGCCCTTGTACTCAGTAAGGAAATGAATCTGGAGGCAATTAATTTCCATTTCAAACAGAAAACTGGAAGGAAAGCTTAGCAAATGAGCATTTTCTCATGGACAGAAAAGAGCTCTTCAATTTCAGATAATTCCAAAATTCTGAATAAACAAACACCCAAGTAAGTTTTGAGGACTCATCCAAAACAAGTATCCAGTTGAAGGCGGAAGCACAAGGATTTCAGCTGCTGTAACCTGAGATCCTTAATTGCTGCTTTCTGTTGAGATACGCAGTATTGGGAGTTTGATTCTGCACCGACCTAAAGTAAGAGTAATACCCTTTGCTCACCCTATTCACTGCCTCTGGAGCATGATTGGATTTAATAAATTTACTACTTCTAAAACCAAAACCTTTGAAGGTTGCTTACTAATGGTTCAGGAATATGTATTCATAAATACATATCTATAACGTAGGTTCTAGCAAAACAAAAAAAAAAATAAAACCCACCATTTGATGGTATACTTGAGGTTTGGTTGACTGACTGTGCTGTCATCCAGGAAAATAGTGGAGCAGGAACTGTACTTCCTTCTCAACTGCCCAGGAGGATGCTATGAAAAACATGCAGAAGAACAATGGCAATTATGTAATACCAAAGCATTTTTCTGAGGAGATGTAAGAATTTAGAAAAAACAAATTTCTGTCTCTCACAATGACGCACACAGTAATGTGATCATGTTTTGAAGCAGTACAGAAAGTTCAGAAATAATTACCAGTGCAAAAGTCACAACAATCCCTGCCTGAGCCTTGACTAAACCTTTCAAGTCCCAATCTCCCCACTGTCCCTCCTTCCCCAAAACCATGCAAAACTTTTTGTGTAGAATTACTCAAATACATACATACATTTGGAAAGCAAACAAGACCTACGTTTCTGTTCTCATTCCAAAAGAGTAAGTGGAAGAGTGAAAAAGAAATTGTGTTAACAATGAAGACTGATTTAGAAACAGATACAAAACCATGCTTGAAGAGAAGAGAATTAAAAAAATAAAAAACCAAACCCTAACAGAATGAAGTAGGTGAAAGAGGTCTTTACAGTAAAAGTACTAAAACCTCTAAAAATTAATAAGGAAAATTCAGAACAATTAATTCATCAAGAATAGGTTATTAGAGAGGAAGAAAATTGATCAAAGGATGTAAAAGAAAGTGGGTATGCAAATAAAAAAGAAACAGATCTCTTTAATAGAAAAAGTTTTCAACAGATTTCAATCCTATTTCTGCACTACCATAGGAAAACATTGCAAAGCCCAGCCACAGAATGACCTTTGACAACACTACTTATTTCTGAAGATTTTTTGTTGAGAAGGCTTCTCCTTCAGCTGTTTAGAGCAGCCAGCACTTCACTGGTCTAAAGAGAATAGTTTCATCATATCAGCTAATAGCTATCACAGTCATTAATGCTCTTTGATTTTATCCTTGCTTATTCTACCTACATGAGTGAATAAATTGACCAAGAACCTGTGTCAGGAAAGTTAAGACCACTCAAATTACATGTTTAACTTACAACTGAATAGATTTAAAATTCAGTTGGCACATCCACATGACAATTTTAATTTGCCTTACAATGAATGTTGTTTCCAGCATTTCAGTGGAGAGACCAATGTCAATACCACTGGTGGAATCCACAGGCATTTTAGAAGCTCAGAGCAACTGAGGACCAGGCTACAGTCCTGTGACTCCTACCTCAACACATCCTCCCCTGCCTTATTTCCAAAACAGATAGTATTTCAAGTGCCAGCACTCCATCACCTCACTAACGTTCCATTTTCCATAGGCAGCAGACTTCATAGCAGCATTCATTAGATACAGAACAGACAGACTCCTGGTAAAACCTACACATCTGAGTCATCTTTCTGTTTTTTTCCAGCTATGAGCAAAAGAGCATTCAAAGTCTTCCATTAATTGAAGAAAATAATTTTCTGAAGCTGTTGCAATTGTAGAAACATTATGTTGAAATGATTTCACAGTTCACCAACAAATTCTGTTGGTGAACCTCCAGTTCACCAACCAGGTGAACCTCCACTTGACCAATAAACTTGTAAGCTGAACTGCTGTTCTTGGAAATGAAAAAGTTTACTGAAAAAATGAAAAATATTATCCCCTCTCAAAAATTCTCCAGGAGTTTGGAAAGGTACTTTGTAATACTTTGGAAGTTCACAATCCATCCACCTTCCAAGCTATTATATATGTTAAGCAAGGCAACAAACAGAAAATTTAGAAGCACTGGAAGCATTAATGCCATAAAACATATGAACTAGCATTGATGTATACAGAGAGAATGACTAGGGGACTGGTGATTTATAGCTTTTATTCTACCACAGCTTAGCTCAAATTTCTGGATTAGACTACCGAGTACCTTCTGAAGGCATGATAAAGTCAAAGCAACTTAAATACAACTGAAAATGAGACTGTTTAGTGGTTGCAAAAAAGGGAGAGGTACAGACATTTCAGCATCATTTAAAAAAAAAAACACATGGAAAGTTTTAATTCTACATTTTAAGTGTCGACATGTTTTAAAGGTTTAGATAGAATTTAAGATATATGGACTGGATTCATTCAAGGCGAGCATGAGTAAAAAACAGAAAACAACTCTGTAGCAACACCACTATCAGATTTAAATTTTCATATGTAAACAGCACTCCAACACTGGATACATGTCAATAATTAGAGCCATGCACCTTATTTCTGAAACTACCACATCACAGAACTCTCTGTGGTTTTCAGCCCACATCACACTTCGTTAGGCTTAGAACTTTTCACACTTCAGAAAAATATGTGGTGTCTCATGCCTCACTTTCTGTTCATAACAACTTGGCAGGAAGGGGTACCTCTCCCAGTCTGAAAAATGGTGCCAAGTGTAAACCTACTATCTTGGGTATATATACACATTTGTGCCATGTGAATAACTAACCTATCGGTAGATCAACATTCCCAGCTTCTACTCTGACGTCCAACTTCAGCCATATGGTATGCCAGGTAACAGATTTTCTACCTTTTCCAAATTACTGGAAAACACTCTCAGTTTCATATTCTAGCTTGACTAAGCTGGAAGACATCTCAAGTCAACATCTTGTCAAGTCAATGTCTTGTCAGTCAAGACATCTTCAGTCAAACAGGCTTTTCTGAACCTCTATAAAATGCTGCAAGTGAACCTTCTCCATCCTTGCAAAGGACAAAAGAGGTTACTGAGCACCACCTCAGTATTCAGCACTGTCCTATACAGAAACCCTCTTCTGTGTCCATTTCAATGGAATAAGTCCACCCAAAACTGTACAAGAGCTTAATGCCTTCACATTTCAAAACCATCACGCCTGACCACAAAAATCTTCCATTTAGACAAGTCAGAGAGGCTCTGAGAAAGAATATAGCGCCTTCGAAGAAATTAGCCAAGCCCTCTATCATTAATGGGATCCTTCTCAGGTTCTGTCCCACCATTAAGGCTGACATGGGGGAAAGAAAGGACCGGTACAGCTCCTTTTGTAAATCTTCATACACAAACATTACAGTGAATACAGGACACGTGGAGCCTTGCCAGTCTCTGCTATTACAAACATTTACAAATTAAAAACACCTCATTGACATGAAGTGGGATTCACTTTAAATGTACTTTAACTTGCAGTAGTAATATTTTTGTACCCAAGCTGAGATTCAGTAGATGTCATGCTTCTCAACTTCAGCAAGACTTTTGACTTCATCTCGTGTAAAATTCCCAAAGGGCAGAACAAGGAAAACACGGTAGGTAAAAACTACTTGGAAAACTATACTCTGGTTACCCAAGGATCACTTGCAAATTGGAAGGTTGAAGTAAGGGACATTCCACGCAGGTCTGGTCTACTCGATATAAAATACCGAGCAATAACTTTGACAACAGAATCAAGGTATTCTTTACTGTATTTGCAGCTGGCATTAACTTGTGGAGGACTAAAAAAATTTATTAGAAAACAAGGTTACAATCCAGAACAATCTTGACAAATTGGGAATTGGTCTGCACGAAAATATATCCCTGCAATGCATTAAGAACAGATGCAAGGCCGTACACTTAGAGAAGAACCACCTGTCTAAAAATAATATGGCAAGCAACTGTCAAGGCTGTCATCAAAAGGATGTGCAGATCACACGACAACAAATTCACTCTTTCATAAAAATGGAAAATATCTTACAGGCTTTACAAATAGAGTTACCATGTATACAACAGGATGGAGCACCCTTCCACTCTGCTCAGCTGGAATATTATGTCCTGTTTTGACCACTGTATTTCAAGAAAGATGAACTGATTTCAGAGCGTCAAGAGGAGAGAGCAGCAAGATTAATCAGACGTTTGAAAAACTTGATTTAGAAGGAAAAACTGAAAGACCAGAGAGGTTTTCTCCAGGAACAAAGCAACAATACCGGCCTTAAGTCATGTTGAAGGGAGCTCCAAAGAAGGGAATGTTGTTCTCCATGACCATTGTGGATGGGATAAGAAAGAGCGGGCTTATATTGAACTAGGGAAAATTAAGATTGGACATTAAAGTATGAGAGGAGGTGATGGCAAAAAAAAACCTATCACCTTTTTCTAATGGCAGGGACAGCTTGAGTGACTTGAGCAGTGATAGAATCTCCATCATTGAAAGTTGTAAAGAAGAAGTAAAACAAACATATGCCAGGAATATCTTAGATGCTCTGAGGCAAGAATCCAGACTGAACAACCCCTTGAGATTAATTCTGGAACAATTTTCTATCATTTTGTGATTTCTTTTGGTGGAGAGGATTCATAGCTCTTTACTCCAGAAGCTGTTGTTAGTTTTCTCATTTCAACCAAAGACATTCATTGAGAAATGCTGGCAATATAGGTTACAATGAATACATAATAGCAGTTTTGTGGAATTTCTTTCTTTACAGAAGAAGATGTATAACGGAAAAAATTGCTTTATAACTTGCCAAGCTTTTACATGTGTTACAAAACAAGCTCTAAGAGATCAAGATTCAATCTAATGCCAGGTGTTTCTAGCTCTTAAAAACAGCAGTTTTCTCTTCTTGCACAGCTAGTACTACGGAAATATCACTGCTTTATTTTTCTCCCAGCTTCATCCTGAAATTTTCCAACTTTCCAAATCACATTTGTTTTAAGATGTTTGAACAATATGATTTACTTGAAGCTTATATAAACCACATCTTATCAGAAATAGAATGGCTTAGTTTGCCATCAAAATCATACAAGCTCTGCAGAACTGCTTCTGTGTACCTGCTATGAAAGGAATCACAACAAATTCCTAACTAATTCACAGTGAGAAGACATAAAAGGATGACTTTCTCTCAGCCTTCATTTTAGCATCACTCAGAAATTAAACCTAAATTTGTGGGGAAAAGGGAAGTGTTGTTTTGTTTCTTTTGTTGGGTATTTCTTTTGTTAAAATAGTCATTTCAGGGTGGTTTTGGGTAGAAATATCTAATGGACGGGTGCATACTGACCAAAACTCACACTCAGAATTGACCAGAAAGGGTGCCAGCCAGCTCTGTCCTGGAAGCTCTCTAGCCACACTAGTATGGCACTCTGCCCTGACGCTCAGCAGGATTTGTTCCTTTGGGCGCAACGCTTCCCTAATGAAGCTATGCAGCTTTTGTAACAGAGCTGGCCTTCAGCCAGTCAGCTTCCAGTTTGGCAGAGGAACTTTAGTCTTTTTTGGTGTTCTTTTGCACTTGTCCATCAAAAGATAATTTGCAGCTTCTGTCCTAAATAATGATAGTACTGTCTCTTCCTCCATCAAACCAGGTGTAAGTTATTGCATGATTTTAAAAGGTACTATTAAATAGTATTTCCCCCCACGGAAAAATTGAGGCCGGCTTGCACCCGTCTGTGGAGACATGCCCATTAGCTTGCAGGCAGTAGAGGCTGGCCAAAATGCTAATAGGCAAAACTGGCGTGTACACATGAAGCCAAATTACAACCGCAAGCAAAAATACCAAGACTGCTTCTGACTTGGAAAAGGGAGGTTCCTATCTTGGGGATCTTCTATTGCTTCAGGACATGATTTAGTTCTGACAACATTTTTCACAGAAGAAACGTGATTTTACAGGTCAACACAGTGTTTCCAAAATCAAGCAAGCCATGCAACACAACTCTCTGCACGGCTCTGCAAAGCTCTGCATTTATTTTCATCTTGCATAATTTGATACTACAGCACAATTGTCTACGTTTAGTGGCTAGATATGGGTATATTCACCTAAACAAAAGCTACAGAAAACTGCACCATTGTCTGCTTACCTTTCTCTGCCAACACCTACAATAAAAAAAAAGATCCAGTCCAACCACTCTTAAGTAATTCCCATTGTACCTCATCAGTCTATGACATGGTCCAACCTTGTCCTCAGTTGATTAGTCTCACCAATGTTTGATAATGTCCAAAACTGATGCCTTAGACTAGATCTGTACTTGCAAGTTTTTGGCCTCAAAGCTTGTCCTTACTCATGTCAACTATCAAAAACTATGCCAGAGTACCACCGACCTCCTGGGGAGCTCAGCAACCACTGGTAAACTCTTTTGCAGCACACACAGGCCCTACTTAACCACTGATAAAGCACCCTGTTTTACAAACCTGAAAAGATTAGGTATTTCTTTGAACACTAAAAGCAGCTCAAAGGCTTATATTTACATAGCGTATAATTGCTAGTGTTGTGAAATTTGACCAGAGGGACTTTACTAGGCTCCCAGCACAACAAGTATTGTGTAGCAACCTTGTAAAAGAACTCTCCTGTGTGATCTCATTCCACCTTAAAAGTTATTTTTTGTTCCTCCCCCTACAAAAGTTTGCCACTTCATATAACTTACTGCCTTGAGGCTGATAGGAAAAGTAAAATTCTTCACCCTAGAGGACAGGAAAAGAGGCAAGGGGCTGAAAGACATTAGAAAAAACATTTCAAACACTAAGTTTAAGCAAGCCGTTAAAGAAAACCTGTTGATTCTAACTTATCGGAAGCCTGAAAAAGCATCTTAAACAGCATCTGTTAGGAATGGCATCAGTATAAGAAATCTGCTAGATGGGCCAGATGGCCTAAAGGCCCCCTCTAGACCTGTTTTTTTTTTGTGATCTTGCAATAGCAAGGAGTAAAGACCAGATTAAGCAATCTCTAGGAGAGCTTCAAGAGCACCTGAGAAGCCTCTAATCTATCTTCCAGTTTATCTTGTTCTTCTCTTTGAGTAAGGAATGTTAATTAAAATATCTTAAGGAATTTGGACAGCAATTATAAACCTTTATAATAGCCTGCCTCAGGCACTTAACAAAAACAACAATTCACATTTTATGTTCTGCTTTGCATTTTTCACGGATTAAAGCACTTTTTAGACTATGTTCCCATTTCAGCAGGTACCATATTTACTCTTAGAATCACTAGCTGAAAGTGTTTGATTACCAGTCACATGCCTACTAGTTTTACAATCGGGAAGCAGAACAGCCTCTTTATCCATTCTGACAGGAAAATTTGGGGGCTACACAGGAGCAAATACCATACATCATTTCTAGCATGCAAAAAGGCTCACAGAAATTGCTTGTGTCACACCACATACAGCAAAAGACCCCTCCGTTCTCCACTAGTGCCCATCAGCCGGACTGCTGCTGGGAAGAAGCCTCCCCTGATGTGAATCACTACAGGGTCACTTACAGGGACCAGGGTTCTGACATGAATGATGCCCAGGAACTTTTCCCCAGGATGCTGAAAAAATTTTCATCTATACACAGATGTTAGTTTTTCTATTTGGAATGATAAAAACAGTATTAGTCTGTTGGGATTTGAACATCTAGTTGACGGGATAGCAGACTGGAAGTCATGTCCAGATCCCTAAACAACACAATGCTGAAAAGAAGCTGTTGCTACAAGTCTCCAGAATAAAAAAAAATGCTGAAGCTATTACTTCCCTCTTCCACAGGATTTCTCTTCCTTCAGAAATATTCCAATATGCAAGAAGCCCCCCTTATTTTTAGTGGGTATTACTGCTCATAAACACAGACTTAACTTTAAAAGTGTATCTTGTCAAGAAGAGAAGAAAGTACTTTGGCAAACAGAACATTTTCATCTTGTCTGAAAGGGAAAGTTTCTAGCAAAAACTTGATAGAGAACTCACAGAATCATAGAATCATAGAATAGTTTGGGTTGGAAGGGACCTTTACAGGTCATCTAGTCCAACCCCCCTGCAAGAGCAGGGACATCTTCAACTAGATCAGGTTGCTCAGAGCCCCGTCCAACCTGACCTTGAATGTTTCCAGTGATGGGGCCTCCACTACCTCTATGGGCAACCTGTGCCAGTGCCTCACCACCCTCATTGTAAAAAATTTCTTCCTTATATCTAGTCTAAATCTACCCTCTTTTAGTTTAAAACGATTACACCTTGTCCTACTGCAACAGACCCTACTAAAAAGTCTGTCCCTATCTTTATTTCTTATAAGCCCCCTTTAAGTATTGAAAGGCCACAATAAGGTCTCCTCGCAGCCTTCTCTTCTCCAGGCTGAAAAACCCCAACTCTCTCAGCCTGTCCTCATAGGAGCGATGTTCCATCTCTCTGATCCTTTTGTGGCCCTCCTCTGGACCTGCTCCAACAGCTCCATGTCCTTCTTGTGCTGCGGGCTCCAGAGCTGGACGCAGAACTGCAGGTGGGGTCTCACCGGAGCAGAGCAGAGGGGCAGAATCCCCTCCCTTGACCTGCTGGCCACGCTGCTTTTGATGCAGCCCAGGATACGGTTGGCCTTCTGGGCTGCAAGCGCACATTGTCAGCTCACGTCCAGTTTTTCATCCACCAGTACCCCCAAGTCCTTCTCTGCAGGGCTGCTCTCAATCTCTTCATCCCCCAGCCTGTATTGATACTGGGAGTTGCCCCGACCCATGTGCAGGGCCTTGCACGTGGCCTTGTTGAACCTCGTGAGGTTCACGTGGACCTATTTCTCGAGCTTGTCCAGGTCCCTCTGAATGGCATCCCGTCCCTCAGGCATGTCAACTGCACCACTCAGCTTGGTGTCATCTGCAAATTTGCTGAGGGTGCACTCGACCCCACTATGTCATTGATGAGGATATTATTTTTATAAGATATTATTTTTATAATCAACTTTTCCCTCCCCTGCCTTGCTCTTCTCCCCTGCAAAAAAATAACCACCCAGTACAAAGAACTAGCTACTGCAAACAATAATAAAAAATTCACTCTTTCTCCACCCACCCCCAAAAATACCCCATAAAACATGTCTTCCTGTTTGCTTTCCTTGTACAGGCAGAGATACTGATGCAATCTCTCCTCTGTGAAATAGGAAACGCCTCTGTCTCAGTCTGCACCTTTATCCCCCTCAGCAGCTTGACTAAGCAGATTAAAAGACAAGACAAGTGCACGCTGAAGCAGCATTAAAGCCATAACAAAAAACAACTGCCAGTTCAACAGGAAAGGGAAGTAGAGTCTGCTGCAACTGCTTAGAAATCAAAATAGGCTGGAAGAAAGCAAAACACGCCAGGTACGCTGTAGGTAGGTATGCAAAGGATCCAGCACCATCCCCAACCTGTCGCCTTTCTCCCTGGGCTCTGTGGGAAGACTGAGACGACGGCTTCTCCATAGCACCCTGTCATCCCCACTTCATTCCTTCCTCCTTGCCTTCCCCACCCCAAAAAAAGAGCAGCTGCTGGCTGTTCCATCACACCTACTGACACGGTGAATCTGAAACCTGGCAACTGCCAGCCCTTGACAAAGTGCAATAAATCAAAGTAGGAACCCACTATTTGTATTTGGGGATGAAAGGAAACTATTCAACCAATTAAAACATTCTACAAAAAAGAACAAGCAAGAAAGGGAAAGAAAAGTGGTGTTATACTGAGAAAGTACATTTTTAAATGAAAAAGAGTCAGTATTAATTCATTAAATTAATTTTTTCATACATAACATTTTGAAACTGTATTTGTATAAACTACTATTCTCATCTATTACTACACAGAACTAGACAAGCAGTTAAAGAAGAAAAAGCACAACATTTCTTGATAGTTCTCTTGCTAGCCAGCCACCCTGATCATCTGGGAGATGTTCAACTCTGCCTGCAAAATAACCAATAAGATATTGTACAAAAGGATAAAAATATTTTGTTGCCCATCTTGGTTATTTGTCACAAAAGGAGAATAAGTATAAAAGACTTATAAAAGAAAAAAAAAAAAGATGATGTTATGGAAAAACCACAAAAGAGAAGAGTGCTGCATTATGGTGTGGAGTTCCTGTAAAAGGAAGACAAAACAACGCTCCAAAATTTATGTCCTCTGGCTTGTTTCCTCCAGGGCAGATGTGGGGACCCAGAACTTCACATCAACAAGGAAACAGATGAGTAGCAATACCTCCTGTTAAAAATGCACTGAGCAGACACTGAAAAATGGGGGAAAAGAACTGATCAAGAAATAGGGTATATCATAAATTTGCTTATCATACTACCCATCATTAAATACTACCCATCTACTACCCATCATTTGTCACACAGATTTAATAAATCTAACTATTTCCTCAAATTTCTTCAAACAAGGCTGTCTAGGAAAATTACGATGATTCCCTGCAGTCTACAAACCTAAACACAGTTCCCAGTTAAAGGCCACAGCAACCACTTCAAAAATGATCACCAGTTTGTGCGTCAGCTTTAGCAGACAGAATATTTAGGAGGTGCTGAATGAATACTCACAGGTGTGCTGAAGTCAACCATACATCTCAATAACAACTTAAATATCACAGGCCACATTTGAAAATATAGTTTATCTATGAGTATTGGCTAAAAAACTTAACTGACTTGTAAGGACACACATGGAGAAAGCCATGGGAAGGACTTCAGCTTCATAAAGGTTATTTTTAGCTTTGTGATCCAGAAGAAGTACTTTTAAGTACAAAGGAGTCAGACTTAAGGTAGCAGTAAACCAGACTACTGGGGGAAGTTTACACTGCTGCAACCTTAGCCAGTGCTTTGAATGATACTTAAAAAAAGGAAATTAGGAAGAGGTTTAGCGCTTAGGTTATCAACTGCTTGAGCTGCTACATTGAGCTCCCAACAACACAACTCCTCAGTGATATGATCATCCTACCCTTTTCTGTAACAACTCCAGCATTGCCTAAAAATATTTTATACCAGGGTTTGCAATGGTGTGCTTCCAACAGCATTTGTAATACCCATCTTTGTGCAATCTGCCAGACGAATCCACTCGCAGTCTGCCTAATGCAGAACACATCTTTTACATGACATGAAATTATTCAGGACACGTGAGAATTTCATCCATGACACAAGGTGGACACAAACTCAGTTAATTCCTTGCTTTGCAGTGTCTATATATTCTTTTTTTTTTTTTTTTTTTTTTTGCATTGAACCCTCCAAGTTTGAGGTTAAAAAGACTGCTGGAAGTTACTGAGCACACGTTATTAAGTTTACAGGAACCCAGTGCATTAACTTTACAAGTATTTTTATGACAATACAATTGCACTGCAAACCACCCTCACATGCACTGTAAACAATGGAAATGTTTTACAGGGGAATAGAAGGTGGGAAGCGCTGAAAATATCTGCTAGCCTGGTGGGGCCAAGTTTAAGGCTTTTATAAGCCTCACAGTATTTCATGAGTTTCTCAAAATCTTAACTCTTGGGAAACTGAAAATCTCAGCTTGCTTTTGAAGCTAGGTGGCAGTTTCAGAAACACTCAGCACAAACCATTTCTGCCCACAAATGAAGCAGTCCTGCCTTCTCACCCCACTTGGTGGTGGCTCATTCCTGCCTCCGCGCCTCCCTCCCTTTCTGTGGGAGCGAGCCCTGAAGTGAATCACATTTAGGAACAGATCCATTTTAGCTTTTAGCTGTGCTGAATCTACCTGCATTCGTGCCCCAATCCAGTTTACCTGGAGCCGCACAAACGTTCGCCCCAGCACAAAGGGATGCAGAGGCTATAAACCACCTCTGCTTCTTTCAGCAGCTGTAGTGGCTTAAAAATGATTCATGAAATTATGGCCTATATTTCCAGATAGAGAAAAGTTTCAGAACTTCTCCCCATTTCACCCTAAAGGCAAATACCATTTGGGAGACAATTAGTTCTTTCCCGCCTCAATTTTACTGAGGCGTGACTCCAGGTATTTCAGCACAAGGCTTAACATACTGGGAACCGCACTGGTTCCAGGTGCCTCAGTAGTACAAACAATACTAAGTGGGGCAAAGAGCCCGGTCCCATACCCAAAGCAGGCTACAGGGAATTTGCTCTCTGCTTCACTGGGAATTTGATTCAAACAGAAGAGAACTGAACTGAAAAATGCCCAGGGTACACAAGCATATCAAAACCCCATCTTCACATTTGGCATGTACCACATATCAATCCACATTTACATTGCATCAACACTGGTCAGGGACTTCAGAACTTCTGTGTAAACATCAAATGCTGCAGCTCTCTGCCAAAGCAAACTTGCATAAAAATGCAATTTAAAGTTTTGAGAGTTTTTGTAATAATTTTAAAAATCATACTAATGTGTGCAGCTCTTTGTCCCAGGTACCAGTTACCTATGCACACTGGTTGTGAGCATGATACTGTCTTCAAACCAACAGATCCGTTCCACTAACTCAATAGCCGAGACCTATACTTCTGGATCCTGATGCAGAACAGACATTCGAAGCATCAGCACCCTCTCACCAATATGGAAATCAAGTGTGAAAACTCTTATTTACTGTATAATATAGACAACAAGGAGAAAGCTGCATAGCGAGGCATTTTCACTTACGTGGTTTATATAGAGACTCTTGCGTTTTTCTCTCACTGCAAAAACACAAAATATGATAGAAATATTACATGACTATTTTTCCCGATCAAGCTTCTTATACACCATTTATAATAAAAAGAAGAACAGGAGGCTATCTATGTGCAACATTATAATTGCTTGTGCACTAAGTATATTTATACATCAAACACAGAAGGAACATATATCTGTACGCATAAAGGCATTTATGCTCACTAGTGTGGTGATGGATTAAAATTCTCATCCATTTGGGTACTTCACCAGGCATTGGTCCTCATGGGAAAGTTAATAAGCAGTAAGCTACAGTCCGAGTTAGCAATGGATTAGCCATCCTTCTCCGGTTCTCTGTGTGGGCACTCCTGAGCCACCGGTGCCTTCGTGCAAGGTACCTTGCTGCAAAGTGGCCTACGCTACCTTGCAGGTATGAAAGCACCTAAACAGCTACACCATGGAGTTAGCAAATTCTCATCATAGCTTACTGTGCACTAACTCCCATAGAGCAGCCTTGAAACCATATGCGTTACATCACCGCCTTCCATAACGATCAGGTGCAAGCCTGAAACTATTAGTCATGTCGGATATAACCATGAAAATGTATTACTTTGGTGAGTATGAACCAGTCACCACAAGCAAGGGTTGCAAGTCAAAGCCATAATTAGCCAAAATATTCAGAAAGTAAACAGCAACAACAAGGGAGATAGATGTATAGAGTCTTAGTTGTTAGGCAAATGTTTATTACAGCTGATTAAATATACTCTATTTAATTTTTTAAAGCACTTTCCCAATTAACTCACCCCATAGAGAGCCTGTGGAGCTCTGTTCCAGTGAAAATACCACAGCATTTAGGATACAAGTCTGGAGGCAACTAACACATAAATCAAACTGCAGGATTAAAATAATAATGGTTTCATGCTGTAGGTGATTAAATGCACTTTGGTGCACCATGATTTAAAAGCTATGCAACCCAATGCACTTAGCAAAATAAGAGTGTTCATAATGGTGGGATAGCCTGTCCATTCCCTGTTGGATGAGAAGCCATTATTTGTGATTTTTTATAAGCAAGCAATCTCACATAAACAAGGTTGCATGTGTGAATACTGTGAAATAATTGTGTTTAATGCAGACATAAAATGAAAAGAAAATAAGAAAAAACTTTTAAAAATCCTTACATAATTTTCCTCCCAGGGAGCAGAAAGGAGAATCACACATGACAGATGTTAGCCATGTCACTTAGCACATGCTCAGATCCACAATTATGGACATTGTATAAGAAACAGAATTAAACAGGAACAGCAGGAAAATTCTGATCGTCTAGTAAATAGTTAAACTGCTTGATATCCTGCTAAAACACTGCACTACACTTAAGTTCCACACACTGCATTTATCACCAGCAAGGGACATAAGTAATCTAAAGGGAAACAACAAAATGATGGTAAATACTCACTTCTAAGAATAGCCAAAGTATTTGTCTAGCATTGCATATTGCAATGTACAGGCAGTAAACAATTCTGACAAGCTGCATGTGAACCTAATACAGTACATAACTGAAAATGAGCACCTCTTAACTTCAAAATTTTGAACACGGTTAAGTATTTAACACTGTTTTAATCACAAGCAATGATACCACATACAAAGTTCTTATGGACAAAATCTTATAAAGACAGCCTGCACATACACTCCAAATTCCATTTTAATCCCCTTTTTTCCCCTACCTTAGTTTTTCTCTTTGGTATTTTCCCTTGTATCCATTATTCAATTCCCCATGCAAGTACAATCATCTATTTACCAAAGCAAGAATATCACTCGCAGCTCATTCCCATTTGTTATTTCCAATCTCCAGAAGAATACATTAATGTATTTATACACACCCCTCACTTCTCCCTGCTCAAGCACTGCTTGTGCTGCACATTCTTCTAAGCACCACGTTGACCTCCTTTCCCCAATCTTCCCCACATAACAGAGATTCAGTGAGCCTGGATTCTCCGCTGAGGGACTACAAGGCGGCAGCTGCGCTTTTGTGCTCCTGGCCCACTCCGCCATAGCGTAAGGCTCAACTCTTTCCAGAACATACGCCGATGGGGAGCCGGGCATAGCAGAAACCCATTTTGTCACAACCACCGCTCTCTTTTGTGATCACAATCCTCTCTTTAAACAAGGGAAAGACAATTATTGCAACAAGGCCAAAGGCCACTTATGCCAAGCTAAAATGACTGTAAAGAGGTAATTCCATCAGTTGGCTTCAGTCAGTTTGAAGATACTTTGCACTGTTCACCCAGCACAGTATGGCCTTCAGCAGACCAGACCGCAGTGTTATAATTAACCACCACTTTGTAGCATAAACACCTAACTGCAACTCCGGGCTTTTGGCTTTCAAGCATGGGGTTTTGACGAAATGAAGCTGAACAGATTTAGAGTCAGTTTAAACAATTAGACTTCTACTTTCTTTCTAACATTTTAAAACTTTAAACATTTAAACATTTTAAAAGTCGGAATGGAACTCTTCAAGTGGAGACTGAGATGCTGCCAAATTGTCTCAGTTTTCCTCATTTTAAGGTCAATGACCTGTTCGTACTTTTGCAGGCACTTTCAATTGTTATTGTTGAACTTTCACAACAGTAGGAAAATTTATTATCCTGAAATAAAAGGGAGTGAGGAAATACACACACACATACTCACATATATGTACGTGTGTGTGTATATGTACGTATATATGTATTTTTCATTGAAACTGTAATAGAAACTTACTTTGTTCAATTTCTACAGACTATCTTAATGTTACCCATATCGGGATCGAAGACAAAATCCTTGAGGATTACATCAATAAAAATGTTTCGCATTTTGGGAGTTTGCAAATCATTTCTTTTTGTTTTATCTGAGACAGGAGACAGGTCCTGGTTAACATTAAAGAGTAAGCGCAGCTTACGTCACTTCTATCCTCTATATAAATACAATTTCAAAATCCTCTTTGTCTGAAGCCCATTGTTGCACTGATACTGCAAAATTTAACCAGTACCTTGAATGTGTAAAGCCTAATGTAAGTTAGGAGAGGTGGACAGCTGTAACCCATTCACAGGAAAGACCATTACCAGCTCCCTGAAGTAGCAACCGTTGCCCTCTTGCTATTATACGGAAAGGAAGTTACATTATTGGAGTGCTAAGATTTGGAAACCCTGCCTTAACCACAACCACACACTAAATAGTGTATGGCTTTTCAGTCACCTAGCCTATCCTGCTTACAGGCCAAACTCAGCGAACAAGGGAGAACTTGCATAAAGCACTCACAGAAGTTAAAAACATAAAAGGTGATATTCTTTACCAGCTCCCTAAACAGGGAGAATTACTCATGTAAGATTCAGCACCTAGGAAATTCCCACAAAGAGCTGGAAACATTTAGAAAAGCTACTTTAGTTAGGAATCGAATTAATATTTATTGCTTCTTCAACCTTCCTACAGATTCCCTGAACTCTCAGGTAATTAAGGATGCATCCAGACTACCGACTAAGAGGGACAGGATAGATTTAGAAGCTTAGCATGGCATCCAAGCTTCACAGAACAATGGGAAATTCAGACCACATAATATCCAGAGATGCCATGTCCTGTCTCATTATATTTGAGGTAGTCAGCTTGTTGCTTTTCACTTGCATGTTGATCACAAGCAGGTCAAGCGCAGCTCCTACGCCAGGACAGCACTACAAGATTACCAGTGAGGCTGAAAGAGTACAGGGCTACTAGAAAGCCAAATGTGGAACTGCCTGAAGGTAACGTTGCCAAGTCACTCTAGCACGTAGTTATGGACTTGGCCCTTTCCCACTGTCGAAACATGTGGTGAACACCCCAGAGTCACAGCCAGATCCTGGATGAAACCTCGAGTCCTGATGTCCCTCAGCTCTCCAAGATGTGTATTTTAAATGTCTGCAGTTCTTGTCTATAGAAATATCTTCACTTACAGTCAACAGGAAGGTTTGCCAGCCCAACACTATGCAAGTAAGGGAGAGAGGTAGTTACATGCCCAAGTTCGGTGCTTGCAGCATTGCCAGCTCAGCTCTCCCCCTTCTACACAGACTTAAGAAGTCTTGGGGGTCCCCTAGGCTCCACAGCAGGCTGTCAGAATACAACCCTACACACCCTAAAAAACCCTTATATTTTCCCCTTAACAAGCATTTTACTGCATTTTGGTGTCAGGTAACATCCTTGATTAATGCGGTAACTCCTACAGCTCACTTGGTTCCACAACGGGCCCAAAGTACAGCCAAGCAAAATGCTTACTACTGTGAGTTGCCCCACCAGAACAGGATGGTTCTTGGCAATACATCAGCAGATAAATGTTTGCAGAATCTTTTTCCTTTTGTACAAGCAAGACAGACTTTGGATTTTTTCCATGATCCGGCATAGCTGAACAGATCTTACACTCCTGTTGATAACATTTCTATATTGTTTCACTAAATTCATTGGTCTCACTCAAAAATATGTTCTTCGTATTACTTAAACCGGAACAAAGTTTCACAGACCAACTCTAGCATTGGTGTAAACTGTCATTTTAAAAAATGCTTAAAATTAACTACATACTGTAATAAATTAACCACTATCACTACAAGTAAGAATAATCATCAGGTCTGGTCAAAATTGTAGTTGTTGGATTTGGGATTTTTTTGTCCTTTTTTTCAACAAGCTGTAATGAGAAACATGTAGCATCCATATGGGATTACACAGTCTCAAAACACTATAAAAACACTATAAAATAGACATCAATCTTCATAATACAGTGTACTATGGCAATATTATCATATTCATTTTACAGACTACCAAACCAGATTAGAATGGTAAATCACATCCAAAACCACATAATAAGGCATTGACAGAACCAGGGCTGAATTCAGAAGGACAATCTGAAGGGCAAAAGAGGTACTCACATAATCAACTCTTCAGTTAGGGCCTAAATGTATATCCTTTTTGTTCTAGTCATGCTCAAAAATTATCAAAAAAATATACAGTAAGTGAAAACTACGTTATTTTTAAGTGATGTGTTTGACACTGCAATTTACTATGTAAATCAAAAACGGCATTTATAGGCAGCAGAAAGAAGGACAAAGAATTCATACTGAACAGTCAGAATTACTATGTAGAAACTGCTTTGGAAGTCTTGGTAGAAAATAATGTGTTTTGCATGGATTATTCATCTAATTCTAAAACAACATGTCATACATGTCCAACAGGGAATGAAAGAGCCAGAATAAATAGCTTCTGTTCTACTAACTCTATCAAGAGGCTTGCTTAACAGATGTAATTCCAGAGGGACCATTTTGTCTATGAATAATAAAAAATACTCCAGACAAATATACAATTACATCGAAACCATAATGAGAGAAGAAGAGAAAACGTTTGGGTGGGATGGGGGTTGTTTTGTTATTAAAATCTAGTACTGAGTTCATTTACAGTATCACCTATATCAGAGGAAACTCTGGACTGTCGTCTCAGCTAATGTAAACTGGCATTTTCTCAAGAAAATACCCCCCACACATTTCCCAGAAGCTTGGCCTAATGTTCAGAGTTCAAAAAAACCCAACAAAGAGCTACACACAGAAAATTTTGGATTTAGGGAAAATATTTTAAAAATATAATTACTTTAAGTTTTATCCATATTTGTAGTGCTGATACAACGACTACTTGGAACTTACAATTTCAGGACATGACAGGACTGTATCTTCTACTACTGGTCTGACAAAAATAATTAACTAAAGGTGTGACTTCTTTCAACTCTAACATGATGCCTATAAAAGCCTCTTTGTTTGGGATGGGAATTATACATTAAAAGACTATCACATGCATTTTAACAAAGGGTTTAGAGATAATTGCAATAGCAAATACTGTAATAAATTCAGTAACCTACCATCTGTTTGCGATTTACTGAGAAATATCGTACTGGCCCGTGGATGATCTGATGGGTTGAATTCCATGTTCAAATCTAGAAAGAAAGAAAGAAAGAAAGAAAGATAGCACAAAAACGTTTATGATTATCCAACGGTATATACAACGGTATACAGAACTTCTCATTCTTTTTAATACGACCAAGTTTACATACTTAAGCAGCTATTGTAAAACAAAATCCATCCTGAGGCCAACTTTTATATCCTTCTTTGCACAAGTGGCTCTTTTTGGCATGCAAATCATTTGCATCAACACAGCTTTGGGATTAGACTTGGATTCTACGGGCTGCTTTTGGATTAAAACAGATAAGGCAGCTTGAGAAGTCTGTACACAAGAAGTCAAGAATTATCCATTTACCATCAGTTTCTTCCCACCATGCCCCAAAGCCATTGCTAAGCACAGGAACACAGCTTGTTATATGTAATTATAGAAGAAGTATTATAAAACAAATACGCAACCCTCTGTAGATAGATGGGTTTTTAAAAGTTAACTCTAGGCCACAGTGTTTTAAATGGTCAAGATTACAAAAACTTGGAACTTTCCTGATACTTCACAGATGAACATATTCCTTGCTGTGGCAACTTCTTAAAAAAAAAAAAAAAAAAATCTAAAAAATATTTACCAGGTTAAAGATTCGAATTTAATCACAGCTTATACAAACTTCTATGAATGTTATTTTCCCTGTCGAGGTTAAAATCCATTTAATTTACTTGTTCCCCAATTCCACTCAACTACCAATTTGTCAAAACTCTTATATGCCTGTACCCACTTGAAAGGATGCTACTAATAGCACATAATTTTTTATCATTTTCTTGCTCTCCCAGCATGGCTATCTCAACCTTAGTTCTCTTACATTCTCTTGATCTCTAGATAGACGTTCTCTTGCATTTGATGCAGGCATTGCAGACTACGTACGAGCACTGATACGTTTATCTTCTGTGATTATCCCAGGCTTTCTACATTTCTCTCACTCACCCTTCCATATCTCTGTGAAAGCTCAGCAAAATTGGAAATTAAGCCACAGGTCTTATGAGAACAAAACAAAGTCTTTTTGCCCAGGGGTCAAGTTCTCCTGTCTACAGCTTTCCCTTTTCCTTCAGCATACTCTCTTCTCCCTTTCCCTTTTATTTACTAGTTTACTAGGTCTTCTGCTTCCCTACTTTTTTCTCCTGACTACACACCTCTCTACAAATGTACTTTCTATTTGTATTTTTCCCCTTTATGCTCTCTCGGTTTCCTTTTCATCTCCCTACATTTGGCAGCCCATGAGATGAGCAGCCTGACGTGCTGCTGGTATGGGGACATAACTTCTGGAATATACATGATCTTACTTACAAGGAAGAACCCAGAAACACAGAAGAGCAATTCCTCAGTTGGAAAGGGAGCTTATTATTATTATCAAACACACAAAGGAAAAAAAAAAAATCTACAAATTTCAAGGGAAAGTGATGTTGGTTCTCCCAGAAACCACAGTTTGCAGGCAAGCTTGGCGAAGATTCTAGGAAGGTCATCTTACTACTAGAAGTTCTGACCTGAAAGGACTGTGAATTGGAAATAATATTTTCCTGTTACTTTCTGCATCTTATTTAGACATAGAGAAGAAGAAAAAAAGAATCATCCATTGAGATGATAGATAGTGCTGGTAAAGATAGTTTTCCATTTCAGGATAGTTTTTCCATTAAGTGGAATTCAAGATGCAATTCATTAAGTAAAAAGTAATCAGCATTTTAAAATGACAAAATACATTGTCTTTTGTCATCCTTGTCATCTTTTATCAAACAGCACAATACATCACCATAAACAAAAAAAAAAGCTTTTTTTTTTTTCTTTTTAAAACCAGTACAGACAATCTTTCTACAAATCTGTTAAAGTACAGGGATGCAAATTCAGTCAACAAAACAGACCGGCAACACGATGCTGAACTCAACTTACAAAACACTGCCCCTAAAGAGACAAGCATTCCTCTCCTTCAGGCCCAGAAAATTATCTGCTCGGGAAGTAATAACAGGCTTACAGTCTGCTTGCAGGGCCGAAAAGAAAGCATAACAAATTGCCACATCTTGCAGACAAGTTGCAACTATTTAAGATTCCTGTGTTATAAAAGGTTCTTATGCAGAAGCTGTAAACCAACAGAGGACTTGAAGTCTTTCTGAAAAAAGGCATGAACTACCAAAAAGCACTGGCTCTCAGATAAACTGTTATTCTTCAGACAGGAGCTGAAAGAAGTCCAGCAAAATCCAATCTCAGCAGCTGCAGAGGCCAGACCAGGGATTCTGAACCATCTTGGGAGAGGCAGCTACGCGCTGCCAGGCAGTGGACGTGGCTCCTCCCCACTGCTGAACCCCACAAAGCACCACGCGTCCTCTTCTCTCCACACCCCTCTTCTCGCATCCTCCCCAGCAACAGCAGCCATCAAACACATACATCTGTCTTTCCCAAACTGCCTGCACAAAAATCAGACGAGGAGAACATGGGTGTGGGGAGCGGCAAAGCCAGCCAGGGCAGGCTACCCAGTGCAAGGTGGTCAGAAGAAGACAAGTGCTGCTGAGAGAGGCTGGCTCTCCACCTCCCTTTGAGGAACAGCATAGGTCTCGTGGACTTGCAGGCAGAAGAAAGCGCAAACTGTTTGGTGTGTACCTGCAGCTTGATCACTCCCAGCTCCTCCAGGGAGAAGCATTAGGCAAATCCGAGCCTGATGTGGGACCACCTGTGGGACCACACCACTCCATGCCACCACTGCTGGCATACAGGCGCATTCGAATGGATGAAGTTTCACAACAGGCGAGTAGATTTCAGTCTTCGGTTGATCTTAGAAGTCTTAACTTACTGTATAACTTGAAAAAAATGCCTTTTTGAGTTTGACAACAAATTCTTACAAATCTGTCATTAGAAACTGTGTTACAGGAGAAAGATTAAATGATGTATACATATCTGAAGCTAGTAACTCATCACCAAAGGGCATTATCCATCAAAAGGTTACCTCCATCCTAAAGAAAATAATATATTCATACTGGTTTAGTGTTATCAGTAGTACTTCCTAGTATTTGAAAAGTATCATGCAAAACAGCCACAATATGAAAGGTTTACCCATTTTGTAATGGAATAGTCGAAGACAAAGAGAGATTTAAACTCACACAAGCAATACTCTACTATTCGAAAGAGAGGAAAACAAGAGCCAGAATTTCAATTATTGAAATCTGCACAAAAATGTTCTCCATTGCTAGCAGTCTGCTCTGTGACTCATCAGAGCCTTACAAAGGAAAGATTAAAGTCAGTACTTTTTCGAACAGCCACCCTGCACTCCAAAAATCAGCTTTTAAAAAAAAAAGTCACTGTCTTATAGACAGTCCAAATCAAAAATCTTTCACTGCAGATGTTCTTCCAGTTAAACAGATGTGGACTATTTTCCTACATCTTTTCATAGTTCAAAGATCAGGTTTTCTTGTTTTTTGGTTCTAAAGGACTGCTAAGTTATGCAAAACATAACTCCCATTCTGTAAACACCTAAACAGTGTGATGCCCCATGAAAATTTCAGGGGTTTTGTCTTCTCAGGATTAGGAAGCAAAGGTGTGTGTCTATAAATACATGTATACATACACATGCATATATCTATATAGATGTATATTTAAATCAAACCTAATTTTTGGTTAGCCAAAGCAAAGTCAGCCTCAGGTACGCTGTAGCTAAGAGATCATGTGCTTAACAGAATTCACACAATTTTGGAGGATTTGGGCAAGACCAGAGAGTTACAAATACATGCAAATGTACTTAGGACTGCATTCTCTTCCTTGCTTAGTAGCATGCCAAAATAACAGTTATTATAATGGGCATTCTGATTTATCACATCAAAATAAATTCACTCTCTCTCCAGGAAAAAGAAGCAGATTTTGCATATAACTTAATTCTGTATATAACTGTGCTGAAGTTTAAGACAACCACCAGAAGATCACAATGAGATTCACCATGTACACTGTGAGAACCTTAGTTCCTAAAGCCACAGTAGCTGCCTTCAAATATGGCCATAAAAAGAAGTGAACTGTAAAACAGTTCAGTTTCAGACTTGGGCTAAAGCCCAGGCAAGATTTTAAATCTCAAAACAAGATCTTAAAAAGCATTACTGAGACCAAAAATACTGAATACAGCCTCAGTTTGCACTTTTTAAAAGGATAAGAATAAAGTTCAGATGAGTGTAGAAGCAAGCTACAAGAATGACTGGAGGACTGCAGAAAATACCTTCAAATGAGAGTCTGAGTTCAAATCATTTAGCTGATGAAAAGGGAAAACTAGGAGGTGTCTGAAGTTCACATGTACCTTCACAGGGGGAGAAGAATAAGTACTAAAAGCTCTCTCCAACCTAGCACACAACATAACAAAAACAGTGGAAAATGAAAGTAGAAACATCTTAATTATGAACTTGGATGAAAAAAAGGGAGGATAATTAGGCACTGAAGCTCCACACCCAAGGAATTCAACTTATTTTGATGTTTTCCCTTTCCAGAAAATTGCTTCAGCCAAACATCTTTAGGCTTCAGTCCAGCATGAGTATTTAGGCTCAATTTAAGAATAACTACATGCAAGTTACTGGCTTATGATTCATATGCAGGTCAGATCAGATGACCCCAGGGGCCTCTAGCCTAAGTTCTAGAAAATCTTCAGAAATACCCATATTTAAATTATTAAGCATAAAACCTCAGCAAATCCCAGTGGCACGTCTGTAAACTTTCTAAAATTCCACCAAACTCTGCCGCAATTCTTCAGAAAGAGCTACATTTTAAGACTTGTGGTCAGAATACATTATGCAAGACAAAAAGAGAAAAGGATGAGACTAAATCTTTCATGGCAAAATTTTAACAAAAAAAAAAGAAGTTATTTCAACTCCTGAGACTGTTGAGATAGAAATATGCACCACAAGAGGATGAAGGATGGGTGCTCTAGCAACTTCTGAGCAACACGTATCAAAGCTTCTGCCGTGACACAAACAGGGAAAACCAACACAGTTTATAACAGTGCATGTGGGCTGCAGCACAGGGAGCAGGTCTGAAAATGTGTTTATTCTATCAGAAAAATAAGATGTTATTTCTTTCCTTTTGAACAATGAAAATTGGGCAAGTCTGCACTGCCAAAGCTCTGATGCTGATTCCATAGCGAACTAAAGTCTAAACTGAGTAAAACACTTGCTTTAGACTTAAACAGTTCTGAAATAATCTGGTGAAATTACTTTCCTTCCTTCCCTTCACCCCTGGGACCATAGGTTATCACTGCCACTGCACAACCACCATCATTAAGGAAAAAGATAGTGTCACATTAATTTAATGACCTATCATATGCTTAAAAATGAAATCAATCCATGTTTCTTCTTCCCAGAAGGTATTTTTTTTCGTAGTTATTTAAAGGGACTTCAGGTAAGAAAAGAACAGAGCTGTCCAGGTGTGCTGGTTCTGGCTGGGAGAGAGTTAATTTTCTTTATAGTAGCTAGTATGGGGCTGTGTTTTGGATTTGTGCTGAAAACAGGGTTGATAATACAGAGGTTGTTACGTTGTTGCTGCGTTGTTGCTAAGCAGTGCTTACACTAAATCAAGGACTTTTCAGCTTCCCAAGCTCTGCCAGGTGCACAAGAAGCTGGGAGGGGACACGGCGGGGACAGCTGACCCCAACTGACCAAAGGGCTATTCCATACCATATGGCGTCATGCTCAGCATATACAGCTGGGGGAAGAAGAAAGAAGGCGGGGACGTTCGGAGTGATGGCATTTGTCTTCCCAAGTCACCATTATGTGTGATGGAGCCCTGCTTTCCTGGAGATGGCTGAACACCTGCCTGCCCATGGGAAGGAGTGAATGAATTCCTTGGTTTGCTTTGCTTGTGCATGTGGCTTTTGCTTTACCTATTGAACTGTCTTCATCTCAACCCACGAGTTTTCTCACTTTTCCCCTTCTGATTCTCTCCCCCATCCCACTGGGGGGGAGTGAGCGAGCAGCTGCGTGGGGCTTAGTTGCCAGCTGGGGTTAAACCACGACACCAGGGCATGCCACAGAGCAACTGCAGCTGGCCAGGCACTACAAGAATCAGTTAACCTCTCTGCCATCTTTTCTCCGCCCACAACCTGACTTTACAGAGCAACTGCCTGGTATGGCCTGGTGGCTGGAAAACAACAAAAACACCACAAAGTTGCTTATCAAGAAATGAAAAGGATGCAAGCAACAAGCAATGTTTGATTAAACCCTACAGGTTTCCAGGAAGCCTGTTGAAAGGGAAGAGAGAACAAATCGCCACGGGAGCAGAGGGAAAGGGAAGCCCAGGTGACCCGAGGAAGGGAAAGGCTTGCACGGAGGCGTCAAGGGCAGGGCTTCTGGTGCACCCTGCGGCAGGTGGGGAACGGCACGGCTGTGCCTCCCTCACCTGTGCCACCTCCACGGTACCAGCGAGACCCGAGATGTTATTTCTCCAGCTGGCAGAAAGAGTGAAGCTGTTGCTCCAGCTTTCCGTGTACCAGCCCGTACGAATGAGCTGATGTCATCTGTGGGAAGAGAAACAGAAACAGTATTCTCCAGCCACAGACTGGGAGATAAGTTTCCTCAACAGTGAACCTAGAAAAAATGCTGACATAAATTTCAAAAGTCTCATTGCACCTTATGCCTTTCTGCCTCTCTTTCAATCTGGTGGGCCGCTCCCCTCTACTAACAACAATTAGCCATTTACACATACAGTAATGAAAATATTCCCTTAAACATTATTATGTTATTATAATTCCTTTATAATTGCTATTATATATTATAAATGCCATAATATAGCAGTTGGTAAGAGTTAAATGGCTACGTCAGCTAAGAGCATCTCTCTCATCTGTCTCTAGTCAAATGAAGCAAAAAATCAAAGAAAAATCTGTGTACTTTAAAAAGAACACAGAACAAAGAAACAAGACTGAAGAAAATAATATCTCACCATTATTATCCATTTTCTTAGACTTCATTTTTATTTTAAATCACCACGATTTATGCAAAGGAGCTACGATACAATCTTACATTTGGAAAACCATATGACTAAATCTAGTACTAAAGTTTCCATTTGAGACTTCTGTACATTAATGTCTCCAAAACGTGGGATGCGCCAAGCACTGGGACTAAAATAATTCACTGGTATGAATAAATAAATAAAGCACTGGGATGCTTTCTGTTCAGAAGTTTTTACAGCTTTCAAGCCGAAATAAGACTGAATTGTATAATCTGATTTCACTGGATAATAACAATAACTGCATCTGCTTTTCCACTAAAGCTTCCAAGATGGGAGATCCACTACTAGAGGTTTCAGCTCATGCCACTCAAACATCACACAATCGCAGCATGAAGATTTATCAGTATCAGACCACAAGATTTATCTGTACCTTTTTACAGTACTTATGCCTAGTGTAAGCAGCAACTAATCTACCCCAAACGAAAATGCCTCTCAGCTGTGTTACTGCCTGCAGTATTCTTGTAAGAACGAATGTTAACGATGATGCTCCAGTACACTTTAACAGTGATTATGAAAAGAAAGCTGGAAATTGGAAGGCTTTCAGGAGGCAATTGGCTGGAAGGGTAAACTCCTTCAGGTTTGGCTGGGTCACTGGAAAAACTTGGATATGATCTTTGCTACCCTGGAGCTACGCTATTCTCTGCGTACCATTCCAAGCAAACGACGGGCACAACATTTCTCAGCAAGCTCCTATTACATGGTGACTCTGTTCCAGGCTCTGCTCTGATCTCGGTCTTCGAGGGAGACACAGAGATAGTTCATCAATAAAAGGAGCCCTCTGTGGCAAATAATGCTCATTTCTGTACAGTTATTCCTGCCCAGTCAGCCAAGTTACAACATGGAGCAGTTCTCACAGACACAGATGTATTTATTTTCTCTTCTAGAAGGAAAACACATACATTACTTTTCACAGAACAAGGCTGAACAAGGTTTGTATCCAGGATTTTTAGTTTTGTATCATTTTTCAGGATTTGTGTTCCATTTCACAGCAGTCTCTCCCAACTAACTAGACACATCTCAAGAGCAAATTAAATCATCTGACATTACGTGGTATGTAAGTCTCTTTTTTAACATCTCCTTATATTTAGAACATGAAAGATACCAATTAATAAATCTTTTCCCTCTCAGATTCATCTCATGAATTCTTTCAGATATTCCAGTACTGCATTTATTATTTTTTGCTTTAACTATAACCAAAATTAAGTTCAAAAGTTTTATTGATATATAAGATAGCAGAAGATAAACAACAAAAACAGCAAACACATATCCACCCACCCACCCCCCCCCCCCAAAACAGAGAGGAAAAGACAATTTCTCCATATTATATGAAGAATTCAGCATGGACTTTGAGAGCAACAATTCTGTGCTGCTATTAATTCAGGAGCATCCCACCATTAAACAGAGCTGTCCACTGTAAAAAGTGCCTAACGCAAAATATATGGCTGTGCATATATATATTTACATCACACTCAAATACTGCTTCCCTGGCTTTTGAGTATAACATGAAGCATGATTCTTCATTACAGTACCCTAAAACACCTGAAATGTAAATAAAATAAAATACAATAATGGAATGAAGAACATGGTCCACTCTAAAACCCAGTTCTTTATGTCAAAGTATCTTGACATAAAGAACGTCACTTTGCCTTCACATATTCGAGTGGAAATCTAAGGCCAGCAAAGAGAAGCAACTTTTCAAATACAGTACCTTTAAGATTTTCCAGCAAAACCAGTTTCCTGTTAAAATCAGCAAGAGCAATGACAAGCACGCACACGCCTCCCTTCCTTTCTGCCAGCGTGCTCAAGACGTGCACAAGAGACACTGATAAATATTCAGTTGTAAACTGTCCTCCCAGAAAGCCCCCCACCAATGTTTTAAAGAGAATTAAATTCTTTTTTATGAAGTGTTCAACAGAATCCAGCCCAAGAATCACAACCAGACCCAAAACTTGTTCCTACGCAGGATATCCAGGGATATCAAGCGGACACATGCCAGAATACAGGCAAACTGGCTCCAGAGATGACGGACAACATTCCCTCTGACATTACCAGTTTTCATGAACAAAAATTCATTCTAAAACCCCATTTGCATTATACAGAGCGTATAAACAGACTTTTAGAATGAAAAAATTGCATTGGGACAGCAAGTGGAGCCCTGCGAGTCCAACACACGTAGGAGCTCACATTGCTTCTGACTCCCTGGCATTGAGTAGGAAGCAGGTTTCAGCCCAGCTGAGTCAGGGAGCAGAGCAAGACCCAGCAGACACAGCAGCCCCCGAGAGGTCTCAGGTCTGCAAACAACCACCTTCCTCAGCTCAGCTGGATGAACACAGTCAGGGAAACAAAGCTGAAGCCAGGCGAAGCTGGGCTAAGGCTTCTCACCAAAAGGCAAGGAAACACACACACAACACTTCAGTTCTGCTGCTGGAATACAAAGTTGGGGCAAGGCTTTCCATCATTTTTTCAGAAGCATGGTCTGCTCTGAATATTGTAAGTAATATAAGCAATAACATGAAGGCATTATTCCCACAAAACCTTTTTTTCAATAATCATACATGATATGGTTGCCCTCAAGTCATGCAAGATGGAAAGGAACTACAGTGCACACTTTAAAAAGAGTATCTTGCTTTGCACTTCTGCACTTTGCTGTGCATCTCCCATCATAGCCCATTTTCTCACAGCCAACCTTTCCATTTTGTTACTAAACACCGCTTTTTGGCACTTGCGAACACGGTACTCAAGTTCCCCAGTTCCACCTTCTCTCTTAATAACCTCTTCCATGAAATGAGACAGAGCCAGCTAACGCACGCTAGATGTGATTGCAGCGGCACGCATCCCTTCAGGAACAGGGGCTGGCGTCTCTTCATCCCAAGTGCATTTCTATGTAAGGCGGCAGAACGTCACCACCTGCACTGCTTCGCCACCTCCTTCCAGAGGCTTTTACGAACACCCTAACTACTGCCTGCCTTTGTCAATGTCACTCGTGCCCCACTTTACGGCACGCAGAGCAACAAAAGGAACAAAGCTGCTGTCCTATTAACCTCAAACTGAAATTTATGCTTTTCTCTAATGCCCCAGTGACACTGAGCACCACGAACGCTTTTTCCTTGACGCATTTTTACTCTGCCCCATTAGATCCAAAGGTAGAACAAATGGAATGAAAACAGTTGTGAAAGACACTTTAAAAAATTATTAATAACTTCTAAAAAATCTTATTTTTCTTCCTATAAATGTATCAGAAAATTACATTATGATTCACTTATTCATTATGATAATTATTGAACATGATACATGTGAAATCTTTTACAGATATAAACACGGTATCATTACAGACCTAAACAAATGATACCAGCTGTTGCAATACCAAATTATTTTACTTGCCATTTCAAAACATTCTAACAGTACTACCATGCTCTCCACCAAGAGAGGCCTCAAGCCATCAATACCCCAAGTGAGGCTGGCTGTGATCCTAGCCACCCTTGCCACAAAATTAACCCACAGTTTAGCAGCTGGCAGGGAATTATTTGTCACCAAGTCAAACACACAATACCAGTCAGAAGAAGTGTTGGGTTAACCTACAGTACAGTGAACCAATTTTACTTGAAGACACAGATCAATACAAAGTCACCAGGATAATCATCCATACCATACCATGGTTGAGCTGACGTTATAAACTTGAATCTTAGATTGAAGCATTATCTGCAGCTTTGCACCGAGGTGTATGCATTTCACCATTCCTCAAAACACAGACATTATTGCCACGCGAACCATTAAGAAACGGAATGAACTTAAGGATGTTCTGCAAACCACAGCACCAGTTTGAGCTGTAGCTCAACTCTTTATCTGGAAAAAAAGTAACTTCATAATAGTGACTCAAGTTCTGAGGAGCCCTCACACCAGCCCAGCAGAGCAGGTCGAGCTTATCCTTCCTCATTCCCTTACAGAAACTATTTTAATAAATGCCAGTGAAAATGGCATCTTTCCAGGATCTCTTCTTTTTCCTTTTGCTTCCCTACGGAGCTGTGTGACCTAAAGTTAAAGTATTTATCAAACAGCTAATAGGTAATCCATGAAATAAACACAGAAAAACAATCTGTTCTCGTTTCTCAGAAAATTTAGTGCAAGAGTATTATAAAACACTTGTAAGGGTACATCTGTGACTTCAAGGGCAGCAGTTGCTTTCTTAATATGCAAAAATATAATTTGCAGTCTTTTCTGAGGAACACCACAGGATACTTGGTAAACTGCAATAACAGGCTTTCAATTCTTCCCCTGCAGATTTGTATTCACATGGCAACCAAATTACCATGCTACCAAGATACAGTGTTAAAATCAGTACTATATGCAGATTGTCACCTAAAACTGAAAAGTGACTGACATTAAATTAAAAACCTCTCTCATCACTGAAACTCTACATTTGTGCATGTATGCAAAAGCCCATAAACACATCCAGCTAAAGCACTTGTGCATCTATATACACACGCCTGAGCCACTGAGCACTTCCATTACTGAGCTGTAGTGCTGTCCCTAAGCCCAGGAGGCTCAGTCTCCTTAAAGTCTTCTTGCAGAACGCATACAAGGTAACTTGCTCAACATATATCCACTTCAGACGCAGCCATGTAATTCTTGCCCAGACTCCAGACACTATAGCTTCGGAAACCTAAAAACCTGTGACCTGCAGGTATTTTGTCCATCCTCAAAAACCCCTTAACTCACACTTAGATGTCCTATACACCAGGCAAAGAAAAAGGAGCAAGAAGAGGGGAAAAAGATACATTAAACTTTGAAGAAAACAGTTGCAGATCTTTAATTGACATTTATTCTCAGTCTTTGATTGAGTTCTTTAATTTACATTTGTTCTCAGCAGAGTCAGCTCAGAATCATTAAGTGCTGATCTTGGAGAAGCACCTTATAACAACTGAGTATGTTGCAAAATTGTCACGGTAGGAGGTACCATTTCCAGAGTGACAAAAAGCAGTATATTGATATCTTGTTATTTGCTGTGAATTTATAATGATCTAGAACACTGCCATCCATCTTCATCATGATTTACCATAGTACTCTGAATACGTGAATAGCTCTAAACAGCCACAGAAAAGTCTTAAATATTTACTTTTAAATCAAAATCATACAGAAATTGTTTGGTTCTTGTCCCAAACAGGGACTTGTTCCCAAAATTACGTTGGCTCAATGCCCAGGACAAGTAACATTCAGTCCCAGAGCAGTAATTAGTTTCAAATCCAATATCTTGCAACTCTCTAGCTCTTAATATGAGCTCTGGGCAAGTGAAAAAGGGATAAAAGCAGTTTCCTATTTGTTTTTCTCCCAGTCACGTGGACACAGCCACTGCATATAATATCCAAGTCTTGAGGCTGACCTGATCAGCCACAAGTAATGCAGCCATTCTAAATTCAGGCAGATAAAACCTTACCAGATCAAACCCAGAACAGGGATACCCGTGCTATTGGTAAGAAGGGGGAAGGTCACTGTGAAACTGCAACCCAAAACATGTTGCAGAGAACACACTCAAGGTTAAATTATGTACAGTACAGACAAAAAAGTTGAAGAGGGTACTAGTATTTCCATTACAGATGAGGAACTGAGGCAAAGGAATAAAGTCAATGCATCACTAAAATCCTGGTGCCGTTTTGCACTTAGTCCACACCTCTGCAGATCAGACTCCAATTTATGTAGTTAGCCAGAAAAAGAAGAGCACATACTTCAGGACCACAGGCCCATCTTGTCCAATCTTCATACTGCTACTTTTAAATGCCTAATTCAGAGCTAGCCACCCAGTTGCCCTACAGTCAATAAAGCACGCACTTTTAGAAGTGCCTTTGTCTAGTGGCTCTTTGCCCAACCATAAAACAAAAATTTGCAATAGAACAGATGCATCATACTCTAGACGTGCTAACCCTTTAGCTTTCCTGACACATTTCTTGACAAAGGTACCAGGGAATTAATTCAAAATATACATAAAGCGCTGCACTAACCCGGTCATAGTTTGCTATAGCCTGCTTCTGATCATTCACATTGACACTATGTGCTGCTTATTTATTAAGCAGTAGCTTATTTCCAGATTATGGGAATTGTTCCATGTACCAAGGCTACACAAAAGATACACGCAAATGTCAGATGCTATTTAATGTTAACACTTTTGGACGAACATTTCCTATTACTGCCTGGCAGGGAAATGCTAATTTAACTCACCAAGTTCAATTCTTTTGAGCTATTTTTGCCTTAAATAGCTCAACACTTTCAAACGTTCATTGCAGATTTCAGACCTGTGCTCAACCCATCAGGTAGATACACCGAAAGCAACAACTGTGAATTGCTACCACAGAACAGTTAAAATCACCTCATGTCAGTCTACAATACTGCTTTCAGAGTTGCTATGACAAAAGAATATCAGAAAAACAATCTATTAAATCAGAAAAGATAATACCTAAAGCAGCATGCTAATCAATGATTTCATCAAGTCTCCTCCAAGACAACCTGCTGAGGGAATCTACTGAGAGGGAAGAACAACCACATGGTTAGCAATTTGTACTCCTGTCAGGAATGCATTTAGTCACACCACAGATTAAATGTTTAAGCAATTGCTAAGCAGACGCGAAATTTTCCAATAGGCCTATGTCTAATCTGCCAATAAAAAAATTAAATACAGCGAGTCATTTCACTCAGGACAGCAGCTCCTCACTTCAAATCTCATCAGAGGTTTTTTCATTAAAACGCGACAGACAGTTGACATCACAGGAGAGGTTTTAGTGGCAAGTGCAGTATGTATAGAAGCAGATATCCAGTCAAACTCTGACTGCCCTTTAAAAGTGAAAAAAATACAATTTCATACATTCAGGAATCACCACATAAAATGAACACGTGGTATTTACCTGAAGGTCCTACTCTTCTGAAGAACTTACTTTTAACAATAGCGTCCTGATATTTAAAGTACCTGGATACACAGAGGGAAAGTCAAGCAGGTTTTTGTAATGGGACATTATGTCTCTCAGACTTTCTGAAGTTCCTTGAAGGAATAACAAACATTTGCATAATGATACGACCTACCTGGGCTTCCAAAAGGCTTTAACAAGGTCACCTACTTCTGAAACTAAGCAGACGTTCAGTGCTCAGGAAGGCCAGGCACAAATTGCTTAAAAGATGGGAAATGAAGCACAGGGTGAAAAGGTCACTTTTCAACAACTGTCCTCTGTTGTTTTTCAACACATTCAAAACCATGAAGTGAATTTAATAGGACTGCAAAGTCTGCAGATGATAGGACATAACATAGCAAACTAGTATCAGCTATAAAGAATGTCTTAGTTACTGGTCAACAAAATGGCACATGTAGATAAATGCAAAAAACTGGGACACATAGGAAAAAAAAAATCTAAATTCATCTTCAAAATTATGAGCTTCAAATATTCCTACTCAGGAAATATGCTGTAGGAATTGGGAACAAATGCAACTAGTACGGACAGATTCAAACCACACAAAAGGAGGAGGCTCTTCAGCAACTTTAACGCTGTGGAACTACTTTCCACAAGACACTGAAGTTCCTACAGTTTCACAGAGTTCAAAAGGGACTAGACAGGTTCCTGGAAGACAAATTCACTAAGAATTGCAAAGTATATAGCAACTGCTCAGGAAGTTCCCAAGGTGCAATTTTAGGGCAACTAGTTGTTGTGAAGAACTATTGTTAGGTTTCTCTGGTTTGTATTCTGCCGTCGGCTCCTGCAGCAGAGGGGACAGAGGGCTGGGCAGAACTTCAGTATAACCAACACTGCTCACATTAAAATCCTGTTACATTGTAATCTGATAAACTAGAAAAATAAACAGCTTAAATTAAACCAAATTGGTCCTTTGTTTTTGAGAGCTACTAAAAATATCTGAAGCAACTGAACCCAAAGCAGGGAATTTACTACACCAGCATGTACTTTTTAAGCAAGGAGAAAAGCTGTCATAGCCTAGTAGTTTAACATTAACTAACTAACACTGCTGTAGTTTTGTCAGCTTTCCAGAATCAGATTTATTGCAGCATATGGACTTTCATCCTCAGAGAGCACCGACCAGACATACGTTTGTCTTTCTGGTAGCTGATGTTCTGGAAAGCAGAGGGAAAGGGAGGTACTGCATGCCTTGTGCATCGACCACAGGAACCAAAATACAGATGAGTCAGAAGTGAAACAAGTCCAAAGCAAATTTTCAGTAAGGGTCCAAATATTCATCTGCTCCAGGCCACGCTACCGCTCCAGTTAACTCTCAGGTCAGTGGATTGCCGTGTTCCAGTTTTTCTGGTTGGAATAATGCTCATGTCGGATCTAACACTATATACATGTTGATCCACTGCAAATTGCCTAAGGATCTGGACCAGTCCAGGAAGAACTGATCACTAACTTTCTTTTTCCTACTAGTGTATATTTAGACTGAAGCCATATATTAAAAATCATACATTTCTGATTTGTAACACAATGACTAGAGTCGCTAGTTCTGCAGGAAAAAATGTACAGTACTTTTGGGTAGAGAGGAACAGAGGCTCTAGGTTTGGGGTTTGGTTTTTGGGGTTGTTTTCCTCCACATGCCACTTTGAAAATAGATTAAACGCAGAGGATTTTGTAGGCCCTTGCTATCTGTGAAAGGAACACAAGAGGGATTTCAGCTTTCATCTGGGTTGCTCTGCTGACTATGGTCCCTATGTTTTGCAGTGGGCAGCTGCTTCATGTATGTGAAATAGCATGAGAAACAGGAAAAGAGAGTATGAAATACACTAAAGAAGAGAAACTTAAAATCAGAAATAGGAAAAAAAAAGAGGCACTATACTGGACAGGCAATACTGCGTAAAGCACAGGGAAAAGAGAAGTTGCAACAGCTGCTAAGAGAAAATACCTGAAGTGCCTATTCAGAAACAGGCAGGGGAGGCAACCAAACCACAGGAAGGCAAGGCAATGGCTCATGAGTTAGCATCTAACAGCTTGTGCGGAACGCTTTTGACTGGTATTTATTAAACATGTTATTCAACACATAGCTTATAATGCATTTCTACAACAAAGCGAGGTTTTGAAAAAGCCTTGGCTGTAAGGAGGGACTGGATCCTGACTCCACCAAAGAGCCAACACCAGAAGCACATCACTGCTCAGCCAGAGCCAGAGAAACTTTTAACACTTCAGTTAACACAGATCAAAACTGGTGTTGCTGCTTGCACACCCCAAGAGCTTGGTGGAACTATTTTTTTTTTAATATTTTTCAAAATACCACAAGTCCACATTTCTAAAAATTAACAGGTTTTGGATGGAGAGAAATTTTCAATGTAGTGTTTTCGTTCTGACACACACTTTTTAAAATAGAGATTTCCCACGTTTTGTAAATCATGACCATTGCCAGCTAGAGAGACAAATCACAAATATAACAAAACAAAAAAGGTTTTTTTCTCTTGAACTGTGAGGTTTAAATGTTCCCTCACTGCCTTAAATTTCTTCAAAAACATAGGAAGGTACAATGTTGTCATATGATTTAAAGACCTGACTGGCCCCTGCCCACCTGCAAAAAGACAAGAGGGTTATCTTTCTCTGCTTGCCCTTCATTGGCATCCTACTTGTGCAGAAAAATGTCTTGACTGACCAGAGTTTCACCTACTGCCTGTGTTCAGTTTGGATCCAAACTGTACTTCATCCTCACCACCCCCCACAAAAATTCCCTGCTACTTTTGCTGTAATAATGCTGCAAAATTTGGCAGCTCCCAGCCTCCTTTTATATAAGGAAAAGAATTAATTTCACTTTGCTGTTTGCACTTTGTCCTAGCGACATGAAACACACACAGGATTTGATTATATAATCTCCAGATATGTGGGAGGGACTTGGAGGCTTGCCTGAAAACCTGCTACTTCTTATGCATTCAAAAGCTCGACAGCATGTTTTCCCAAAGTACACATCCATGTAGCTGAAATCACAACTGGGTTCCTTCACTCTATATCATCAAACACATTACCAAAAAACCAAAAGCTGCACAGGCAAGAGAGTAAAAGAAAAAAATTAAAAACACATAGGACATTTATTCAATAACTTGGGCTTGGTCCTGTCGTAAATAAGAAGAGCTCCAAAGAAATTAATGGATTTACACCAATTTACACTACCCAAGAACTTAAGTGGTTTCAGTCCAAATACCAGCAGATCAGTCACCATAAAACACGGCCATCAGAATTCACACCGACATCACTGTTGTTGGAAGCTTCTTCTGAGAATCTGTGGACCAGCTGAACCTCAGCCTTTTTTCAACAAACACTCAGGCACATAACACACCAGCAGTCCCAGTGACAGCCATGCTAGATAGGCCTTCCTGTTCCCTTTACCTATCACTCTTCAGTGTGCCTTGTCTTAAGGCAACTGGAAGTCTTCCAGATAGCAATGAAGTCAGTCTGTTTTCATTGACCAGGCTAAGATTTTCAAAAATACCACAGAAAAAAGTTTTAAAATTCACTTTTGCAATATTGATGAAAGTTCCAATTATTCTATTTGAAGACTCATGAAACTGAAGAAAAATATAGAAAAGAAAAGGTTCAACTCGACATATTTTTACAGCACAAGTGCTGGCAAGGTGAATCTTGCTGAAAGGTATCAGGCTTTGAAAAATCATTAGCATCACCTTTGTTTTCTGTTTTTCAACATTTACAACTTGATGCTGTCTCCGATCTGTCTGACTTCAAAGGCAGAAAATGATTTGTCCTCAATACAATTATATCTGCATACTGAAAATCACTTTATGAGTGTTTTTAATTTTGATGTTTACCTTACATTTCTTCTTCGAGATATGCAGATGAAACTCCCACAACTGGACACCAATTTTCTCCCATATAAATAAGTGGAAAATAGCTAATCTATTCCTGAAGTCTTTTTAAGATCTTAGTCACTTTTCACCAATGCTGACAAGAGATGCCCTAAATTGTTTTGATCAACTGAATATGGAAATATATTCTGCAAGTTCACAGTACTTCATTTCTCCAAAATACCAGGATGACTGAAGAAACAGCAACAATTTTTGAGACACCCATCTCAAAGGTTTGCCATGTGCCTCGTGCCTTGGCTTTGGGTACGTACGTTGTATTCCACGGCACCCGCATGCCATCAGCCACCACTATTTCTGGTATTGTCTTTTCTTCAGCACGATAAAGGGAAGGTTGTCATTACAGTTGAGGCAAAAGGCTGGGACTCCTGAGAGTCAGGGTAAGCATTCAGCTCTGCCACAAACTTCCTATGTGAATTTTCATAAATAATTCTCCTGGATTCCTAACCTTGGTGTATTGACTCACTCACACTTTTAAACCTTTTAGAAGAATGATTGCTTCTTGCTGTAAGTATGTCACATAGCACCTCAAGGCTCATACAGGAGTCTGTAAGAGACTGCACTAAAGCAATGCAAATTAATTTCAAATCAATAGCCATGTGTAATGATTCAGGGGAAGAGTTTACATAGAGCTTATGAAAACTTTCAGATTTTAAGAAGTTGCTACTAAGAAAGCTGCCATATCTTGGAGTGCCTTAGTCTATCCTTTCTAAAGAGGACCTTAGCATGAACCCAGCAAATTAAGATGACTGACTAAAACATCTGTACTTAAACCAAATATTTGAAGGACTAACGAGAATGGTTGAAAAAGCTAGCTTTCTTAGCTGTCTAAGAAAATGAGTTTGGGGACTGGAAGATACCAAATAAGGCACGAGGAGAGAGCTGACACAGGCAGGCTTTGGGCAGGTTTGAGATGGAGAAGGGATGAACATGGGTGCTCCTACAAAAGAACCCTGGATCTTCCAACCAACCCAAAACAGTATTCCAGAAGAGGAAACAGAGCAGAGGGTATACACTTTTGCCCTGTGTGTGTTTTATACTACTAAGTAAATACCAGTGATGTCCTAAAATACTTTAAAAGTATAGGGTGACACATAACACACGCCTATATATGCAGTGGATGCCCCAGAAAGCCAGTATGGAGGGAGATCTGGGACACTGGAGTGTTTAAGCCCTCAAATACCCTGGAAGTTAGCACAGATCTGAGAGTCTACGGCAGTCGGGATGTAAAGCTCCATTTTGTGACAGAGTAACAATAAGCCTAAAACCAGGAAATCTTGCAGACGTGCCAAAAAAGAAACAATACCATGGCCTCCTGAGACACAGAAGGCATAGCAGATGTCCCAGCACTGCTGCGACCCTGAGACTGAGAGCAGGCTGAGGAGCGTGCAAGCAGACTGGTGTCAGCTCCACCGACCTGATCGGCCGGATCAGCTCTGGAAAAGACAGGGCACTACAAATCAAAACTCCTGCGTTTCTGCCGTTGGGTGAATCCATCATCGCATGCATAAGTTTCCACTTTCTGTTTTGCCAACACTCTGCAAAGAGCAAGGACGCAAAGAGCTGCGCTTACGGTTTAAGTAACTATACAGGCAGGCCATGTTGGCCTACTCCCATTTTTTTTAACTTGTGAGACCAGAACACAGCAGAAAAAACTGTTCCATATTTCCCTGAAAATCTACCAGGATTACGTCTTTTTCTTCTGATAAGCCATGAGCCAATTTTTTTCACTTTTGTTCTGAGTTTGTCACGTTAGTGTCAGAAGAATCATATTTTTTTACTAACAGAGGGCATCCCTTCCAAGCCACCGCTTTGTTCACTTCTGATTCCAAGGTGACCTTAAACATTCTATCAAAGAGAACAGAAGCTGGTCTCTCAAAATAGCTGTAAGAAAGTTCTGCTGAAATATTTTTTCCAAGCAAATTTTTCTCATTATTTTTAACTGTCATAAGCGAATCTTTCTCTATGCTCTCCCTCCCACTTCTCTTCACTAGAAAAAATTTCATATCCATTCTGTAATGAATTAGTATGTCTCCAACTGTCATACAGTAACACATATACAATCAAGTGGAAAATTGTTCCCTTCAATCTACCACAGAAAGCAATAAGCAATAGAAAAAAAAAGGAATTATTAGAACAGATTAGGAGCTTGCAAAATATCTTTATTTACCTCCCTTTCTTTCACCAAGATGAATTTTTCTTATTGGATTTCTCACAGAAAAAAAAATTAACACCACCAACAGCCTTTTTAAAGCCAACTTCATACTTCCCGGAATGAAAAAAAGCTCATGAAAGCAAGTTTTTGCCAGCTATGTATAACCTTTGTAGCTTTATAAATTTCACCATTTACAGACAGATGATTTGATTGCATATTAATTGTCCTTAGGACGTATGCTTTTCTGTAGAACAAAACTCTCAACAGAAGTTTTAAAAAGTTACAAATGAACACATCAGCAAACGAAGGTCAGAGGCCTTAAGAAGACACCTAAGACTGTCAGTTTGTGTAAAGGACAGCAGCAATCCAGGCTGCACGAGTCTTCACTGTACTCGCAGAATCTAATCCCTGTCTCCCATTTTCTCCCTTCATTTCCCGCTTTCTCAACGTTGGCAATTCCAAGCATCGATTATCTTCTATTCACAAAGGGAAGAACTCAGCAGTAAAGGCGTAAGAAACAACAGACTACTGCAGAGAGAACTGAATTCCACCACAGTCAGTTATCTCTTCATCATTTGTAGGCGGACAAAGGTTCATATAGTTTATTGGTAAAGGCCCTTGATTAAATCTAAATTAAGAGGAGCCTATCTTCCATTATTATTTGATTTTTACTCAGGCTAAAAGGAGAGCTGGAAGAAATATCTTGCCATGGAATACCTTCTTTCTAGTTCACTCCAACGTCTCCTGCAAACACTTATATTCATTTATATTGGTGCGGTCTGGTGTCCACACAGCTGCTAAGCTCCATCTAAGGGTCTGTTCTGTTCTCTTGAGGAGATTATTAGTCTCTTAATGAAGACACTCCTATATACATATTATTTTGGGAAGTAGAAATACTATCACACTGCTGGAAAAATTAACTCTTCTGCTCTCCGTAGTGTGGAACTGAACATTGCCACATGTTTTGGATAAGTTACCCTTCAAACAGAACTCCATTATTACTTG